>NW_027662309.1:0-197500 GCF_963422515.1 Blennius ocellaris | reverse complement strand
GGGTTAGGGTTAGGGTTAGGGTTAGGGTTAGGTGTTGGGAAAGGATTCCCGCCCCCCGAAGGAGACGGTAGGTGCACGGTCCATCCACTGGGGATCCCCCTCCCATCATAGACCCAGGTAAGTATTTTTCCTTTAGTTTTATTTCCCTTTATTTCATATATGTATGGTTTCCGCATTTGGATTGGTGCCCTTGTTTGGGTTTTGTGTTCCTAGGTTTAGGTTTATTACCTTTGTTGAGGTTTGGTATTTTTAGAGGACTTTCGTCCTCTTCAAAAAATTATTTGTGATCAATCTGGATTTTTAGAGTATGCCTGTGTCGACGTTTCGGCTCTTCTTGGCCTTCATCAGGACTGCACACTCTTTTTTTCATGGTTTCCCTGTGGGCTGTTTCCCCTTTGCAGGTCCCATGTCTGAATGAGCTTCTTGCTCTGAGCTTCATTCTTTTATACTCCAGGGGGGCGGAGCCAGTGGAGCTCTCCTTCTTGTATACCTGTTTTTGACATTTGGTACCCCTCCAACTGTTTTTTATTATTATATATGTATGAAATAAAGGATGTCCTTAATATGTGTTGTGTTTATTCCTTAAATTAGGCTATATTATATTTTTAGAGTCCTTAGGTTTAGGATTAATTATTGTTGGCACATTATAATTTTTTAGATCATGTTTGAGTTTTAATACATCACATTTTGGATTTTTTAATTATGGTTCTACGTCCGCTTTAGGGTTCCAAAGTCCTTAGGTTTAGGATTAGGCCAACTTAGGGTTCTATCATGGATTTAGGGTTGGGAATGAGGTTAGGGTTAGGATTAGATTTAGGATTAGGGCTAGAGAGTCGGATTTGGACTTAGAGGTAGGGTCCATACTTAGCAAGGTCACAAAATACTCCGAATTTGGGCTTGGTCCATTTTTGGTTAGCACGCATTTTGGGCTACCGGACATAATTATTGGGGCACGCATTTTGGGCTCCCTGCCATCCCTCTTTGGGCTCTATGGCAAAATTTTAAGTTTCCTTGCTTTTTTTCTGTACCCATTTCTCTATTCCTTGTCCTTTTCTCTCTCCCTTTCCATCATCCATCCTCCTTTCACCTCCTTTCCTTCCTCCTTTTTCCTTTCTTTCTCCCTTTAATTTTGGGTTTCTAGGTCAAGACGGTAAGGCTCTCCCCAGGGAGGCACAGGCGGGTTAGGTGTTGGGAAAGGATTCCCGCCCCCCGAAGGAGACGGTAGGTGCACGGTCCATCCACTGGGGATCCCCCTCCCATCATAGACCCAGGTAAGTATTTTTCCTTTAGTTTTATTTCCCTTTATTTCATATATGTATGGTTTCCGCATTTGGATTGGTGCCCTTGTTTGGGTTTTGTGTTCCTAGGTTTAGGTTTATTACCTTTGTTGAGGTTTGGTATTTTTAGAGGACTTTCGTCCTCTTCAAAAAATTATTTGTGATCAATCTGGATTTTTAGAGTATGCCTGTGTCGACGTTTCGGCTCTTCTTGGCCTTCATCAGGACTGCACACTCTTTTTTTCATGGTTTCCCTGTGGGCTGTTTCCCCTTTGCAGGTCCCATGTCTGAATGAGCTTCTTGCTCTGAGCTTCATTCTTTTATACTCCAGGGGGGCGGAGCCAGTGGAGCTCTCCTTCTTGTATACCTGTTTTTGACATTTGGTACCCCTCCAACTGTTTTTTATTATTATATATGTATGAAATAAAGGATGTCCTTAATATGTGTTGTGTTTATTCCTTAAATTAGGCTATATTATATTTTTAGAGTCCTTAGGTTTAGGATTAATTATTGTTGGCACATTATAATTTTTTAGATCATGTTTGAGTTTTAATACATCACATTTTGGATTTTTTAATTATGGTTCTACGTCCGCTTTAGGGTTCCAAAGTCCTTAGGTTTAGGATTAGGCCAACTTAGGGTTCTATCATGGATTTAGGGTTGGGAATGAGGTTAGGGTTAGGATTAGATTTAGGATTAGGGCTAGAGAGTCGGATTTGGACTTAGAGGTAGGGTCCATACTTAGCAAGGTCACAAAATACTCCGAATTTGGGCTTGGTCCATTTTTGGTTAGCACGCATTTTGGGCTACCGGACATAATTATTGGGGCACGCATTTTGGGCTCCCTGCCATCCCTCTTTGGGCTCTATGGCAAAATTTTAAGTTTCCTTGCTTTTTTTCTGTACCCATTTCTCTATTCCTTGTCCTTTTCTCTCTCCCTTTCCATCATCCATCCTCCTTTCACCTCCTTTCCTTCCTCCTTTTTCCTTTCTTTCTCCCTTTAATTTTGGGTTTCTAGGTCAAGACGGTAAGGCTCTCCCCAGGGAGGCACAGGCGGGTTAGGTGTTGGGAAAGGATTCCCGCCCCCCGAAGGAGACGGTAGGTGCACGGTCCATCCACTGGGGATCCCCCTCCCATCATAGACCCAGGTAAGTATTTTTCCTTTAGTTTTATTTCCCTTTATTTCATATATGTATGGTTTCCGCATTTGGATTGGTGCCCTTGTTTGGGTTTTGTGTTCCTAGGTTTAGGTTTATTACCTTTGTTGAGGTTTGGTATTTTTAGAGGACTTTCGTCCTCTTCAAAAAATTATTTGTGATCAATCTGGATTTTTAGAGTATGCCTGTGTCGACGTTTCGGCTCTTCTTGGCCTTCATCAGGACTGCACACTCTTTTTTTCATGGTTTCCCTGTGGGCTGTTTCCCCTTTGCAGGTCCCATGTCTGAATGAGCTTCTTGCTCTGAGCTTCATTCTTTTATACTCCAGGGGGGCGGAGCCAGTGGAGCTCTCCTTCTTGTATACCTGTTTTTGACATTTGGTACCCCTCCAACTGTTTTTTATTATTATATATGTATGAAATAAAGGATGTCCTTAATATGTGTTGTGTTTATTCCTTAAATTAGGCTATATTATATTTTTAGAGTCCTTAGGTTTAGGATTAATTATTGTTGGCACATTATAATTTTTTAGATCATGTTTGAGTTTTAATACATCACATTTTGGATTTTTTAATTATGGTTCTACGTCCGCTTTAGGGTTCCAAAGTCCTTAGGTTTAGGATTAGGCCAACTTAGGGTTCTATCATGGATTTAGGGTTGGGAATGAGGTTAGGGTTAGGATTAGATTTAGGATTAGGGCTAGAGAGTCGGATTTGGACTTAGAGGTAGGGTCCATACTTAGCAAGGTCACAAAATACTCCGAATTTGGGCTTGGTCCATTTTTGGTTAGCACGCATTTTGGGCTACCGGACATAATTATTGGGGCACGCATTTTGGGCTCCCTGCCATCCCTCTTTGGGCTCTATGGCAAAATTTTAAGTTTCCTTGCTTTTTTTCTGTACCCATTTCTCTATTCCTTGTCCTTTTCTCTCTCCCTTTCCATCATCCATCCTCCTTTCACCTCCTTTCCTTCCTCCTTTTTCCTTTCTTTCTCCCTTTAATTTTGGGTTTCTAGGTCAAGACGGTAAGGCTCTCCCCAGGGAGGCACAGGCGGGTTAGGTGTTGGGAAAGGATTCCCGCCCCCCGAAGGAGACGGTAGGTGCACGGTCCATCCACTGGGGATCCCCCTCCCATCATAGACCCAGGTAAGTATTTTTCCTTTAGTTTTATTTCCCTTTATTTCATATATGTATGGTTTCCGCATTTGGATTGGTGCCCTTGTTTGGGTTTTGTGTTCCTAGGTTTAGGTTTATTACCTTTGTTGAGGTTTGGTATTTTTAGAGGACTTTCGTCCTCTTCAAAAAATTATTTGTGATCAATCTGGATTTTTAGAGTATGCCTGTGTCGACGTTTCGGCTCTTCTTGGCCTTCATCAGGACTGCACACTCTTTTTTTCATGGTTTCCCTGTGGGCTGTTTCCCCTTTGCAGGTCCCATGTCTGAATGAGCTTCTTGCTCTGAGCTTCATTCTTTTATACTCCAGGGGGGCGGAGCCAGTGGAGCTCTCCTTCTTGTATACCTGTTTTTGACATTTGGTACCCCTCCAACTGTTTTTTATTATTATATATGTATGAAATAAAGGATGTCCTTAATATGTGTTGTGTTTATTCCTTAAATTAGGCTATATTATATTTTTAGAGTCCTTAGGTTTAGGATTAATTATTGTTGGCACATTATAATTTTTTAGATCATGTTTGAGTTTTAATACATCACATTTTGGATTTTTTAATTATGGTTCTACGTCCGCTTTAGGGTTCCAAAGTCCTTAGGTTTAGGATTAGGCCAACTTAGGGTTCTATCATGGATTTAGGGTTGGGAATGAGGTTAGGGTTAGGATTAGATTTAGGATTAGGGCTAGAGAGTCGGATTTGGACTTAGAGGTAGGGTCCATACTTAGCAAGGTCACAAAATACTCCGAATTTGGGCTTGGTCCATTTTTGGTTAGCACGCATTTTGGGCTACCGGACATAATTATTGGGGCACGCATTTTGGGCTCCCTGCCATCCCTCTTTGGGCTCTATGGCAAAATTTTAAGTTTCCTTGCTTTTTTTCTGTACCCATTTCTCTATTCCTTGTCCTTTTCTCTCTCCCTTTCCATCATCCATCCTCCTTTCACCTCCTTTCCTTCCTCCTTTTTCCTTTCTTTCTCCCTTTAATTTTGGGTTTCTAGGTCAAGACGGTAAGGCTCTCCCCAGGGAGGCACAGGCGGGTTAGGTGTTGGGAAAGGATTCCCGCCCCCCGAAGGAGACGGTAGGTGCACGGTCCATCCACTGGGGATCCCCCTCCCATCATAGACCCAGGTAAGTATTTTTCCTTTAGTTTTATTTCCCTTTATTTCATATATGTATGGTTTCCGCATTTGGATTGGTGCCCTTGTTTGGGTTTTGTGTTCCTAGGTTTAGGTTTATTACCTTTGTTGAGGTTTGGTATTTTTAGAGGACTTTCGTCCTCTTCAAAAAATTATTTGTGATCAATCTGGATTTTTAGAGTATGCCTGTGTCGACGTTTCGGCTCTTCTTGGCCTTCATCAGGACTGCACACTCTTTTTTTCATGGTTTCCCTGTGGGCTGTTTCCCCTTTGCAGGTCCCATGTCTGAATGAGCTTCTTGCTCTGAGCTTCATTCTTTTATACTCCAGGGGGGCGGAGCCAGTGGAGCTCTCCTTCTTGTATACCTGTTTTTGACATTTGGTACCCCTCCAACTGTTTTTTATTATTATATATGTATGAAATAAAGGATGTCCTTAATATGTGTTGTGTTTATTCCTTAAATTAGGCTATATTATATTTTTAGAGTCCTTAGGTTTAGGATTAATTATTGTTGGCACATTATAATTTTTTAGATCATGTTTGAGTTTTAATACATCACATTTTGGATTTTTTAATTATGGTTCTACGTCCGCTTTAGGGTTCCAAAGTCCTTAGGTTTAGGATTAGGCCAACTTAGGGTTCTATCATGGATTTAGGGTTGGGAATGAGGTTAGGGTTAGGATTAGATTTAGGATTAGGGCTAGAGAGTCGGATTTGGACTTAGAGGTAGGGTCCATACTTAGCAAGGTCACAAAATACTCCGAATTTGGGCTTGGTCCATTTTTGGTTAGCACGCATTTTGGGCTACCGGACATAATTATTGGGGCACGCATTTTGGGCTCCCTGCCATCCCTCTTTGGGCTCTATGGCAAAATTTTAAGTTTCCTTGCTTTTTTTCTGTACCCATTTCTCTATTCCTTGTCCTTTTCTCTCTCCCTTTCCATCATCCATCCTCCTTTCACCTCCTTTCCTTCCTCCTTTTTCCTTTCTTTCTCCCTTTAATTTTGGGTTTCTAGGTCAAGACGGTAAGGCTCTCCCCAGGGAGGCACAGGCGGGTTAGGTGTTGGGAAAGGATTCCCGCCCCCCGAAGGAGACGGTAGGTGCACGGTCCATCCACTGGGGATCCCCCTCCCATCATAGACCCAGGTAAGTATTTTTCCTTTAGTTTTATTTCCCTTTATTTCATATATGTATGGTTTCCGCATTTGGATTGGTGCCCTTGTTTGGGTTTTGTGTTCCTAGGTTTAGGTTTATTACCTTTGTTGAGGTTTGGTATTTTTAGAGGACTTTCGTCCTCTTCAAAAAATTATTTGTGATCAATCTGGATTTTTAGAGTATGCCTGTGTCGACGTTTCGGCTCTTCTTGGCCTTCATCAGGACTGCACACTCTTTTTTTCATGGTTTCCCTGTGGGCTGTTTCCCCTTTGCAGGTCCCATGTCTGAATGAGCTTCTTGCTCTGAGCTTCATTCTTTTATACTCCAGGGGGGCGGAGCCAGTGGAGCTCTCCTTCTTGTATACCTGTTTTTGACATTTGGTACCCCTCCAACTGTTTTTTATTATTATATATGTATGAAATAAAGGATGTCCTTAATATGTGTTGTGTTTATTCCTTAAATTAGGCTATATTATATTTTTAGAGTCCTTAGGTTTAGGATTAATTATTGTTGGCACATTATAATTTTTTAGATCATGTTTGAGTTTTAATACATCACATTTTGGATTTTTTAATTATGGTTCTACGTCCGCTTTAGGGTTCCAAAGTCCTTAGGTTTAGGATTAGGCCAACTTAGGGTTCTATCATGGATTTAGGGTTGGGAATGAGGTTAGGGTTAGGATTAGATTTAGGATTAGGGCTAGAGAGTCGGATTTGGACTTAGAGGTAGGGTCCATACTTAGCAAGGTCACAAAATACTCCGAATTTGGGCTTGGTCCATTTTTGGTTAGCACGCATTTTGGGCTACCGGACATAATTATTGGGGCACGCATTTTGGGCTCCCTGCCATCCCTCTTTGGGCTCTATGGCAAAATTTTAAGTTTCCTTGCTTTTTTTCTGTACCCATTTCTCTATTCCTTGTCCTTTTCTCTCTCCCTTTCCATCATCCATCCTCCTTTCACCTCCTTTCCTTCCTCCTTTTTCCTTTCTTTCTCCCTTTAATTTTGGGTTTCTAGGTCAAGACGGTAAGGCTCTCCCCAGGGAGGCACAGGCGGGTTAGGTGTTGGGAAAGGATTCCCGCCCCCCGAAGGAGACGGTAGGTGCACGGTCCATCCACTGGGGATCCCCCTCCCATCATAGACCCAGGTAAGTATTTTTCCTTTAGTTTTATTTCCCTTTATTTCATATATGTATGGTTTCCGCATTTGGATTGGTGCCCTTGTTTGGGTTTTGTGTTCCTAGGTTTAGGTTTATTACCTTTGTTGAGGTTTGGTATTTTTAGAGGACTTTCGTCCTCTTCAAAAAATTATTTGTGATCAATCTGGATTTTTAGAGTATGCCTGTGTCGACGTTTCGGCTCTTCTTGGCCTTCATCAGGACTGCACACTCTTTTTTTCATGGTTTCCCTGTGGGCTGTTTCCCCTTTGCAGGTCCCATGTCTGAATGAGCTTCTTGCTCTGAGCTTCATTCTTTTATACTCCAGGGGGGCGGAGCCAGTGGAGCTCTCCTTCTTGTATACCTGTTTTTGACATTTGGTACCCCTCCAACTGTTTTTTATTATTATATATGTATGAAATAAAGGATGTCCTTAATATGTGTTGTGTTTATTCCTTAAATTAGGCTATATTATATTTTTAGAGTCCTTAGGTTTAGGATTAATTATTGTTGGCACATTATAATTTTTTAGATCATGTTTGAGTTTTAATACATCACATTTTGGATTTTTTAATTATGGTTCTACGTCCGCTTTAGGGTTCCAAAGTCCTTAGGTTTAGGATTAGGCCAACTTAGGGTTCTATCATGGATTTAGGGTTGGGAATGAGGTTAGGGTTAGGATTAGATTTAGGATTAGGGCTAGAGAGTCGGATTTGGACTTAGAGGTAGGGTCCATACTTAGCAAGGTCACAAAATACTCCGAATTTGGGCTTGGTCCATTTTTGGTTAGCACGCATTTTGGGCTACCGGACATAATTATTGGGGCACGCATTTTGGGCTCCCTGCCATCCCTCTTTGGGCTCTATGGCAAAATTTTAAGTTTCCTTGCTTTTTTTCTGTACCCATTTCTCTATTCCTTGTCCTTTTCTCTCTCCCTTTCCATCATCCATCCTCCTTTCACCTCCTTTCCTTCCTCCTTTTTCCTTTCTTTCTCCCTTTAATTTTGGGTTTCTAGGTCAAGACGGTAAGGCTCTCCCCAGGGAGGCACAGGCGGGTTAGGTGTTGGGAAAGGATTCCCGCCCCCCGAAGGAGACGGTAGGTGCACGGTCCATCCACTGGGGATCCCCCTCCCATCATAGACCCAGGTAAGTATTTTTCCTTTAGTTTTATTTCCCTTTATTTCATATATGTATGGTTTCCGCATTTGGATTGGTGCCCTTGTTTGGGTTTTGTGTTCCTAGGTTTAGGTTTATTACCTTTGTTGAGGTTTGGTATTTTTAGAGGACTTTCGTCCTCTTCAAAAAATTATTTGTGATCAATCTGGATTTTTAGAGTATGCCTGTGTCGACGTTTCGGCTCTTCTTGGCCTTCATCAGGACTGCACACTCTTTTTTTCATGGTTTCCCTGTGGGCTGTTTCCCCTTTGCAGGTCCCATGTCTGAATGAGCTTCTTGCTCTGAGCTTCATTCTTTTATACTCCAGGGGGGCGGAGCCAGTGGAGCTCTCCTTCTTGTATACCTGTTTTTGACATTTGGTACCCCTCCAACTGTTTTTTATTATTATATATGTATGAAATAAAGGATGTCCTTAATATGTGTTGTGTTTATTCCTTAAATTAGGCTATATTATATTTTTAGAGTCCTTAGGTTTAGGATTAATTATTGTTGGCACATTATAATTTTTTAGATCATGTTTGAGTTTTAATACATCACATTTTGGATTTTTTAATTATGGTTCTACGTCCGCTTTAGGGTTCCAAAGTCCTTAGGTTTAGGATTAGGCCAACTTAGGGTTCTATCATGGATTTAGGGTTGGGAATGAGGTTAGGGTTAGGATTAGATTTAGGATTAGGGCTAGAGAGTCGGATTTGGACTTAGAGGTAGGGTCCATACTTAGCAAGGTCACAAAATACTCCGAATTTGGGCTTGGTCCATTTTTGGTTAGCACGCATTTTGGGCTACCGGACATAATTATTGGGGCACGCATTTTGGGCTCCCTGCCATCCCTCTTTGGGCTCTATGGCAAAATTTTAAGTTTCCTTGCTTTTTTTCTGTACCCATTTCTCTATTCCTTGTCCTTTTCTCTCTCCCTTTCCATCATCCATCCTCCTTTCACCTCCTTTCCTTCCTCCTTTTTCCTTTCTTTCTCCCTTTAATTTTGGGTTTCTAGGTCAAGACGGTAAGGCTCTCCCCAGGGAGGCACAGGCGGGTTAGGTGTTGGGAAAGGATTCCCGCCCCCCGAAGGAGACGGTAGGTGCACGGTCCATCCACTGGGGATCCCCCTCCCATCATAGACCCAGGTAAGTATTTTTCCTTTAGTTTTATTTCCCTTTATTTCATATATGTATGGTTTCCGCATTTGGATTGGTGCCCTTGTTTGGGTTTTGTGTTCCTAGGTTTAGGTTTATTACCTTTGTTGAGGTTTGGTATTTTTAGAGGACTTTCGTCCTCTTCAAAAAATTATTTGTGATCAATCTGGATTTTTAGAGTATGCCTGTGTCGACGTTTCGGCTCTTCTTGGCCTTCATCAGGACTGCACACTCTTTTTTTCATGGTTTCCCTGTGGGCTGTTTCCCCTTTGCAGGTCCCATGTCTGAATGAGCTTCTTGCTCTGAGCTTCATTCTTTTATACTCCAGGGGGGCGGAGCCAGTGGAGCTCTCCTTCTTGTATACCTGTTTTTGACATTTGGTACCCCTCCAACTGTTTTTTATTATTATATATGTATGAAATAAAGGATGTCCTTAATATGTGTTGTGTTTATTCCTTAAATTAGGCTATATTATATTTTTAGAGTCCTTAGGTTTAGGATTAATTATTGTTGGCACATTATAATTTTTTAGATCATGTTTGAGTTTTAATACATCACATTTTGGATTTTTTAATTATGGTTCTACGTCCGCTTTAGGGTTCCAAAGTCCTTAGGTTTAGGATTAGGCCAACTTAGGGTTCTATCATGGATTTAGGGTTGGGAATGAGGTTAGGGTTAGGATTAGATTTAGGATTAGGGCTAGAGAGTCGGATTTGGACTTAGAGGTAGGGTCCATACTTAGCAAGGTCACAAAATACTCCGAATTTGGGCTTGGTCCATTTTTGGTTAGCACGCATTTTGGGCTACCGGACATAATTATTGGGGCACGCATTTTGGGCTCCCTGCCATCCCTCTTTGGGCTCTATGGCAAAATTTTAAGTTTCCTTGCTTTTTTTCTGTACCCATTTCTCTATTCCTTGTCCTTTTCTCTCTCCCTTTCCATCATCCATCCTCCTTTCACCTCCTTTCCTTCCTCCTTTTTCCTTTCTTTCTCCCTTTAATTTTGGGTTTCTAGGTCAAGACGGTAAGGCTCTCCCCAGGGAGGCACAGGCGGGTTAGGTGTTGGGAAAGGATTCCCGCCCCCCGAAGGAGACGGTAGGTGCACGGTCCATCCACTGGGGATCCCCCTCCCATCATAGACCCAGGTAAGTATTTTTCCTTTAGTTTTATTTCCCTTTATTTCATATATGTATGGTTTCCGCATTTGGATTGGTGCCCTTGTTTGGGTTTTGTGTTCCTAGGTTTAGGTTTATTACCTTTGTTGAGGTTTGGTATTTTTAGAGGACTTTCGTCCTCTTCAAAAAATTATTTGTGATCAATCTGGATTTTTAGAGTATGCCTGTGTCGACGTTTCGGCTCTTCTTGGCCTTCATCAGGACTGCACACTCTTTTTTTCATGGTTTCCCTGTGGGCTGTTTCCCCTTTGCAGGTCCCATGTCTGAATGAGCTTCTTGCTCTGAGCTTCATTCTTTTATACTCCAGGGGGGCGGAGCCAGTGGAGCTCTCCTTCTTGTATACCTGTTTTTGACATTTGGTACCCCTCCAACTGTTTTTTATTATTATATATGTATGAAATAAAGGATGTCCTTAATATGTGTTGTGTTTATTCCTTAAATTAGGCTATATTATATTTTTAGAGTCCTTAGGTTTAGGATTAATTATTGTTGGCACATTATAATTTTTTAGATCATGTTTGAGTTTTAATACATCACATTTTGGATTTTTTAATTATGGTTCTACGTCCGCTTTAGGGTTCCAAAGTCCTTAGGTTTAGGATTAGGCCAACTTAGGGTTCTATCATGGATTTAGGGTTGGGAATGAGGTTAGGGTTAGGATTAGATTTAGGATTAGGGCTAGAGAGTCGGATTTGGACTTAGAGGTAGGGTCCATACTTAGCAAGGTCACAAAATACTCCGAATTTGGGCTTGGTCCATTTTTGGTTAGCACGCATTTTGGGCTACCGGACATAATTATTGGGGCACGCATTTTGGGCTCCCTGCCATCCCTCTTTGGGCTCTATGGCAAAATTTTAAGTTTCCTTGCTTTTTTTCTGTACCCATTTCTCTATTCCTTGTCCTTTTCTCTCTCCCTTTCCATCATCCATCCTCCTTTCACCTCCTTTCCTTCCTCCTTTTTCCTTTCTTTCTCCCTTTAATTTTGGGTTTCTAGGTCAAGACGGTAAGGCTCTCCCCAGGGAGGCACAGGCGGGTTAGGTGTTGGGAAAGGATTCCCGCCCCCCGAAGGAGACGGTAGGTGCACGGTCCATCCACTGGGGATCCCCCTCCCATCATAGACCCAGGTAAGTATTTTTCCTTTAGTTTTATTTCCCTTTATTTCATATATGTATGGTTTCCGCATTTGGATTGGTGCCCTTGTTTGGGTTTTGTGTTCCTAGGTTTAGGTTTATTACCTTTGTTGAGGTTTGGTATTTTTAGAGGACTTTCGTCCTCTTCAAAAAATTATTTGTGATCAATCTGGATTTTTAGAGTATGCCTGTGTCGACGTTTCGGCTCTTCTTGGCCTTCATCAGGACTGCACACTCTTTTTTTCATGGTTTCCCTGTGGGCTGTTTCCCCTTTGCAGGTCCCATGTCTGAATGAGCTTCTTGCTCTGAGCTTCATTCTTTTATACTCCAGGGGGGCGGAGCCAGTGGAGCTCTCCTTCTTGTATACCTGTTTTTGACATTTGGTACCCCTCCAACTGTTTTTTATTATTATATATGTATGAAATAAAGGATGTCCTTAATATGTGTTGTGTTTATTCCTTAAATTAGGCTATATTATATTTTTAGAGTCCTTAGGTTTAGGATTAATTATTGTTGGCACATTATAATTTTTTAGATCATGTTTGAGTTTTAATACATCACATTTTGGATTTTTTAATTATGGTTCTACGTCCGCTTTAGGGTTCCAAAGTCCTTAGGTTTAGGATTAGGCCAACTTAGGGTTCTATCATGGATTTAGGGTTGGGAATGAGGTTAGGGTTAGGATTAGATTTAGGATTAGGGCTAGAGAGTCGGATTTGGACTTAGAGGTAGGGTCCATACTTAGCAAGGTCACAAAATACTCCGAATTTGGGCTTGGTCCATTTTTGGTTAGCACGCATTTTGGGCTACCGGACATAATTATTGGGGCACGCATTTTGGGCTCCCTGCCATCCCTCTTTGGGCTCTATGGCAAAATTTTAAGTTTCCTTGCTTTTTTTCTGTACCCATTTCTCTATTCCTTGTCCTTTTCTCTCTCCCTTTCCATCATCCATCCTCCTTTCACCTCCTTTCCTTCCTCCTTTTTCCTTTCTTTCTCCCTTTAATTTTGGGTTTCTAGGTCAAGACGGTAAGGCTCTCCCCAGGGAGGCACAGGCGGGTTAGGTGTTGGGAAAGGATTCCCGCCCCCCGAAGGAGACGGTAGGTGCACGGTCCATCCACTGGGGATCCCCCTCCCATCATAGACCCAGGTAAGTATTTTTCCTTTAGTTTTATTTCCCTTTATTTCATATATGTATGGTTTCCGCATTTGGATTGGTGCCCTTGTTTGGGTTTTGTGTTCCTAGGTTTAGGTTTATTACCTTTGTTGAGGTTTGGTATTTTTAGAGGACTTTCGTCCTCTTCAAAAAATTATTTGTGATCAATCTGGATTTTTAGAGTATGCCTGTGTCGACGTTTCGGCTCTTCTTGGCCTTCATCAGGACTGCACACTCTTTTTTTCATGGTTTCCCTGTGGGCTGTTTCCCCTTTGCAGGTCCCATGTCTGAATGAGCTTCTTGCTCTGAGCTTCATTCTTTTATACTCCAGGGGGGCGGAGCCAGTGGAGCTCTCCTTCTTGTATACCTGTTTTTGACATTTGGTACCCCTCCAACTGTTTTTTATTATTATATATGTATGAAATAAAGGATGTCCTTAATATGTGTTGTGTTTATTCCTTAAATTAGGCTATATTATATTTTTAGAGTCCTTAGGTTTAGGATTAATTATTGTTGGCACATTATAATTTTTTAGATCATGTTTGAGTTTTAATACATCACATTTTGGATTTTTTAATTATGGTTCTACGTCCGCTTTAGGGTTCCAAAGTCCTTAGGTTTAGGATTAGGCCAACTTAGGGTTCTATCATGGATTTAGGGTTGGGAATGAGGTTAGGGTTAGGATTAGATTTAGGATTAGGGCTAGAGAGTCGGATTTGGACTTAGAGGTAGGGTCCATACTTAGCAAGGTCACAAAATACTCCGAATTTGGGCTTGGTCCATTTTTGGTTAGCACGCATTTTGGGCTACCGGACATAATTATTGGGGCACGCATTTTGGGCTCCCTGCCATCCCTCTTTGGGCTCTATGGCAAAATTTTAAGTTTCCTTGCTTTTTTTCTGTACCCATTTCTCTATTCCTTGTCCTTTTCTCTCTCCCTTTCCATCATCCATCCTCCTTTCACCTCCTTTCCTTCCTCCTTTTTCCTTTCTTTCTCCCTTTAATTTTGGGTTTCTAGGTCAAGACGGTAAGGCTCTCCCCAGGGAGGCACAGGCGGGTTAGGTGTTGGGAAAGGATTCCCGCCCCCCGAAGGAGACGGTAGGTGCACGGTCCATCCACTGGGGATCCCCCTCCCATCATAGACCCAGGTAAGTATTTTTCCTTTAGTTTTATTTCCCTTTATTTCATATATGTATGGTTTCCGCATTTGGATTGGTGCCCTTGTTTGGGTTTTGTGTTCCTAGGTTTAGGTTTATTACCTTTGTTGAGGTTTGGTATTTTTAGAGGACTTTCGTCCTCTTCAAAAAATTATTTGTGATCAATCTGGATTTTTAGAGTATGCCTGTGTCGACGTTTCGGCTCTTCTTGGCCTTCATCAGGACTGCACACTCTTTTTTTCATGGTTTCCCTGTGGGCTGTTTCCCCTTTGCAGGTCCCATGTCTGAATGAGCTTCTTGCTCTGAGCTTCATTCTTTTATACTCCAGGGGGGCGGAGCCAGTGGAGCTCTCCTTCTTGTATACCTGTTTTTGACATTTGGTACCCCTCCAACTGTTTTTTATTATTATATATGTATGAAATAAAGGATGTCCTTAATATGTGTTGTGTTTATTCCTTAAATTAGGCTATATTATATTTTTAGAGTCCTTAGGTTTAGGATTAATTATTGTTGGCACATTATAATTTTTTAGATCATGTTTGAGTTTTAATACATCACATTTTGGATTTTTTAATTATGGTTCTACGTCCGCTTTAGGGTTCCAAAGTCCTTAGGTTTAGGATTAGGCCAACTTAGGGTTCTATCATGGATTTAGGGTTGGGAATGAGGTTAGGGTTAGGATTAGATTTAGGATTAGGGCTAGAGAGTCGGATTTGGACTTAGAGGTAGGGTCCATACTTAGCAAGGTCACAAAATACTCCGAATTTGGGCTTGGTCCATTTTTGGTTAGCACGCATTTTGGGCTACCGGACATAATTATTGGGGCACGCATTTTGGGCTCCCTGCCATCCCTCTTTGGGCTCTATGGCAAAATTTTAAGTTTCCTTGCTTTTTTTCTGTACCCATTTCTCTATTCCTTGTCCTTTTCTCTCTCCCTTTCCATCATCCATCCTCCTTTCACCTCCTTTCCTTCCTCCTTTTTCCTTTCTTTCTCCCTTTAATTTTGGGTTTCTAGGTCAAGACGGTAAGGCTCTCCCCAGGGAGGCACAGGCGGGTTAGGTGTTGGGAAAGGATTCCCGCCCCCCGAAGGAGACGGTAGGTGCACGGTCCATCCACTGGGGATCCCCCTCCCATCATAGACCCAGGTAAGTATTTTTCCTTTAGTTTTATTTCCCTTTATTTCATATATGTATGGTTTCCGCATTTGGATTGGTGCCCTTGTTTGGGTTTTGTGTTCCTAGGTTTAGGTTTATTACCTTTGTTGAGGTTTGGTATTTTTAGAGGACTTTCGTCCTCTTCAAAAAATTATTTGTGATCAATCTGGATTTTTAGAGTATGCCTGTGTCGACGTTTCGGCTCTTCTTGGCCTTCATCAGGACTGCACACTCTTTTTTTCATGGTTTCCCTGTGGGCTGTTTCCCCTTTGCAGGTCCCATGTCTGAATGAGCTTCTTGCTCTGAGCTTCATTCTTTTATACTCCAGGGGGGCGGAGCCAGTGGAGCTCTCCTTCTTGTATACCTGTTTTTGACATTTGGTACCCCTCCAACTGTTTTTTATTATTATATATGTATGAAATAAAGGATGTCCTTAATATGTGTTGTGTTTATTCCTTAAATTAGGCTATATTATATTTTTAGAGTCCTTAGGTTTAGGATTAATTATTGTTGGCACATTATAATTTTTTAGATCATGTTTGAGTTTTAATACATCACATTTTGGATTTTTTAATTATGGTTCTACGTCCGCTTTAGGGTTCCAAAGTCCTTAGGTTTAGGATTAGGCCAACTTAGGGTTCTATCATGGATTTAGGGTTGGGAATGAGGTTAGGGTTAGGATTAGATTTAGGATTAGGGCTAGAGAGTCGGATTTGGACTTAGAGGTAGGGTCCATACTTAGCAAGGTCACAAAATACTCCGAATTTGGGCTTGGTCCATTTTTGGTTAGCACGCATTTTGGGCTACCGGACATAATTATTGGGGCACGCATTTTGGGCTCCCTGCCATCCCTCTTTGGGCTCTATGGCAAAATTTTAAGTTTCCTTGCTTTTTTTCTGTACCCATTTCTCTATTCCTTGTCCTTTTCTCTCTCCCTTTCCATCATCCATCCTCCTTTCACCTCCTTTCCTTCCTCCTTTTTCCTTTCTTTCTCCCTTTAATTTTGGGTTTCTAGGTCAAGACGGTAAGGCTCTCCCCAGGGAGGCACAGGCGGGTTAGGTGTTGGGAAAGGATTCCCGCCCCCCGAAGGAGACGGTAGGTGCACGGTCCATCCACTGGGGATCCCCCTCCCATCATAGACCCAGGTAAGTATTTTTCCTTTAGTTTTATTTCCCTTTATTTCATATATGTATGGTTTCCGCATTTGGATTGGTGCCCTTGTTTGGGTTTTGTGTTCCTAGGTTTAGGTTTATTACCTTTGTTGAGGTTTGGTATTTTTAGAGGACTTTCGTCCTCTTCAAAAAATTATTTGTGATCAATCTGGATTTTTAGAGTATGCCTGTGTCGACGTTTCGGCTCTTCTTGGCCTTCATCAGGACTGCACACTCTTTTTTTCATGGTTTCCCTGTGGGCTGTTTCCCCTTTGCAGGTCCCATGTCTGAATGAGCTTCTTGCTCTGAGCTTCATTCTTTTATACTCCAGGGGGGCGGAGCCAGTGGAGCTCTCCTTCTTGTATACCTGTTTTTGACATTTGGTACCCCTCCAACTGTTTTTTATTATTATATATGTATGAAATAAAGGATGTCCTTAATATGTGTTGTGTTTATTCCTTAAATTAGGCTATATTATATTTTTAGAGTCCTTAGGTTTAGGATTAATTATTGTTGGCACATTATAATTTTTTAGATCATGTTTGAGTTTTAATACATCACATTTTGGATTTTTTAATTATGGTTCTACGTCCGCTTTAGGGTTCCAAAGTCCTTAGGTTTAGGATTAGGCCAACTTAGGGTTCTATCATGGATTTAGGGTTGGGAATGAGGTTAGGGTTAGGATTAGATTTAGGATTAGGGCTAGAGAGTCGGATTTGGACTTAGAGGTAGGGTCCATACTTAGCAAGGTCACAAAATACTCCGAATTTGGGCTTGGTCCATTTTTGGTTAGCACGCATTTTGGGCTACCGGACATAATTATTGGGGCACGCATTTTGGGCTCCCTGCCATCCCTCTTTGGGCTCTATGGCAAAATTTTAAGTTTCCTTGCTTTTTTTCTGTACCCATTTCTCTATTCCTTGTCCTTTTCTCTCTCCCTTTCCATCATCCATCCTCCTTTCACCTCCTTTCCTTCCTCCTTTTTCCTTTCTTTCTCCCTTTAATTTTGGGTTTCTAGGTCAAGACGGTAAGGCTCTCCCCAGGGAGGCACAGGCGGGTTAGGTGTTGGGAAAGGATTCCCGCCCCCCGAAGGAGACGGTAGGTGCACGGTCCATCCACTGGGGATCCCCCTCCCATCATAGACCCAGGTAAGTATTTTTCCTTTAGTTTTATTTCCCTTTATTTCATATATGTATGGTTTCCGCATTTGGATTGGTGCCCTTGTTTGGGTTTTGTGTTCCTAGGTTTAGGTTTATTACCTTTGTTGAGGTTTGGTATTTTTAGAGGACTTTCGTCCTCTTCAAAAAATTATTTGTGATCAATCTGGATTTTTAGAGTATGCCTGTGTCGACGTTTCGGCTCTTCTTGGCCTTCATCAGGACTGCACACTCTTTTTTTCATGGTTTCCCTGTGGGCTGTTTCCCCTTTGCAGGTCCCATGTCTGAATGAGCTTCTTGCTCTGAGCTTCATTCTTTTATACTCCAGGGGGGCGGAGCCAGTGGAGCTCTCCTTCTTGTATACCTGTTTTTGACATTTGGTACCCCTCCAACTGTTTTTTATTATTATATATGTATGAAATAAAGGATGTCCTTAATATGTGTTGTGTTTATTCCTTAAATTAGGCTATATTATATTTTTAGAGTCCTTAGGTTTAGGATTAATTATTGTTGGCACATTATAATTTTTTAGATCATGTTTGAGTTTTAATACATCACATTTTGGATTTTTTAATTATGGTTCTACGTCCGCTTTAGGGTTCCAAAGTCCTTAGGTTTAGGATTAGGCCAACTTAGGGTTCTATCATGGATTTAGGGTTGGGAATGAGGTTAGGGTTAGGATTAGATTTAGGATTAGGGCTAGAGAGTCGGATTTGGACTTAGAGGTAGGGTCCATACTTAGCAAGGTCACAAAATACTCCGAATTTGGGCTTGGTCCATTTTTGGTTAGCACGCATTTTGGGCTACCGGACATAATTATTGGGGCACGCATTTTGGGCTCCCTGCCATCCCTCTTTGGGCTCTATGGCAAAATTTTAAGTTTCCTTGCTTTTTTTCTGTACCCATTTCTCTATTCCTTGTCCTTTTCTCTCTCCCTTTCCATCATCCATCCTCCTTTCACCTCCTTTCCTTCCTCCTTTTTCCTTTCTTTCTCCCTTTAATTTTGGGTTTCTAGGTCAAGACGGTAAGGCTCTCCCCAGGGAGGCACAGGCGGGTTAGGTGTTGGGAAAGGATTCCCGCCCCCCGAAGGAGACGGTAGGTGCACGGTCCATCCACTGGGGATCCCCCTCCCATCATAGACCCAGGTAAGTATTTTTCCTTTAGTTTTATTTCCCTTTATTTCATATATGTATGGTTTCCGCATTTGGATTGGTGCCCTTGTTTGGGTTTTGTGTTCCTAGGTTTAGGTTTATTACCTTTGTTGAGGTTTGGTATTTTTAGAGGACTTTCGTCCTCTTCAAAAAATTATTTGTGATCAATCTGGATTTTTAGAGTATGCCTGTGTCGACGTTTCGGCTCTTCTTGGCCTTCATCAGGACTGCACACTCTTTTTTTCATGGTTTCCCTGTGGGCTGTTTCCCCTTTGCAGGTCCCATGTCTGAATGAGCTTCTTGCTCTGAGCTTCATTCTTTTATACTCCAGGGGGGCGGAGCCAGTGGAGCTCTCCTTCTTGTATACCTGTTTTTGACATTTGGTACCCCTCCAACTGTTTTTTATTATTATATATGTATGAAATAAAGGATGTCCTTAATATGTGTTGTGTTTATTCCTTAAATTAGGCTATATTATATTTTTAGAGTCCTTAGGTTTAGGATTAATTATTGTTGGCACATTATAATTTTTTAGATCATGTTTGAGTTTTAATACATCACATTTTGGATTTTTTAATTATGGTTCTACGTCCGCTTTAGGGTTCCAAAGTCCTTAGGTTTAGGATTAGGCCAACTTAGGGTTCTATCATGGATTTAGGGTTGGGAATGAGGTTAGGGTTAGGATTAGATTTAGGATTAGGGCTAGAGAGTCGGATTTGGACTTAGAGGTAGGGTCCATACTTAGCAAGGTCACAAAATACTCCGAATTTGGGCTTGGTCCATTTTTGGTTAGCACGCATTTTGGGCTACCGGACATAATTATTGGGGCACGCATTTTGGGCTCCCTGCCATCCCTCTTTGGGCTCTATGGCAAAATTTTAAGTTTCCTTGCTTTTTTTCTGTACCCATTTCTCTATTCCTTGTCCTTTTCTCTCTCCCTTTCCATCATCCATCCTCCTTTCACCTCCTTTCCTTCCTCCTTTTTCCTTTCTTTCTCCCTTTAATTTTGGGTTTCTAGGTCAAGACGGTAAGGCTCTCCCCAGGGAGGCACAGGCGGGTTAGGTGTTGGGAAAGGATTCCCGCCCCCCGAAGGAGACGGTAGGTGCACGGTCCATCCACTGGGGATCCCCCTCCCATCATAGACCCAGGTAAGTATTTTTCCTTTAGTTTTATTTCCCTTTATTTCATATATGTATGGTTTCCGCATTTGGATTGGTGCCCTTGTTTGGGTTTTGTGTTCCTAGGTTTAGGTTTATTACCTTTGTTGAGGTTTGGTATTTTTAGAGGACTTTCGTCCTCTTCAAAAAATTATTTGTGATCAATCTGGATTTTTAGAGTATGCCTGTGTCGACGTTTCGGCTCTTCTTGGCCTTCATCAGGACTGCACACTCTTTTTTTCATGGTTTCCCTGTGGGCTGTTTCCCCTTTGCAGGTCCCATGTCTGAATGAGCTTCTTGCTCTGAGCTTCATTCTTTTATACTCCAGGGGGGCGGAGCCAGTGGAGCTCTCCTTCTTGTATACCTGTTTTTGACATTTGGTACCCCTCCAACTGTTTTTTATTATTATATATGTATGAAATAAAGGATGTCCTTAATATGTGTTGTGTTTATTCCTTAAATTAGGCTATATTATATTTTTAGAGTCCTTAGGTTTAGGATTAATTATTGTTGGCACATTATAATTTTTTAGATCATGTTTGAGTTTTAATACATCACATTTTGGATTTTTTAATTATGGTTCTACGTCCGCTTTAGGGTTCCAAAGTCCTTAGGTTTAGGATTAGGCCAACTTAGGGTTCTATCATGGATTTAGGGTTGGGAATGAGGTTAGGGTTAGGATTAGATTTAGGATTAGGGCTAGAGAGTCGGATTTGGACTTAGAGGTAGGGTCCATACTTAGCAAGGTCACAAAATACTCCGAATTTGGGCTTGGTCCATTTTTGGTTAGCACGCATTTTGGGCTACCGGACATAATTATTGGGGCACGCATTTTGGGCTCCCTGCCATCCCTCTTTGGGCTCTATGGCAAAATTTTAAGTTTCCTTGCTTTTTTTCTGTACCCATTTCTCTATTCCTTGTCCTTTTCTCTCTCCCTTTCCATCATCCATCCTCCTTTCACCTCCTTTCCTTCCTCCTTTTTCCTTTCTTTCTCCCTTTAATTTTGGGTTTCTAGGTCAAGACGGTAAGGCTCTCCCCAGGGAGGCACAGGCGGGTTAGGTGTTGGGAAAGGATTCCCGCCCCCCGAAGGAGACGGTAGGTGCACGGTCCATCCACTGGGGATCCCCCTCCCATCATAGACCCAGGTAAGTATTTTTCCTTTAGTTTTATTTCCCTTTATTTCATATATGTATGGTTTCCGCATTTGGATTGGTGCCCTTGTTTGGGTTTTGTGTTCCTAGGTTTAGGTTTATTACCTTTGTTGAGGTTTGGTATTTTTAGAGGACTTTCGTCCTCTTCAAAAAATTATTTGTGATCAATCTGGATTTTTAGAGTATGCCTGTGTCGACGTTTCGGCTCTTCTTGGCCTTCATCAGGACTGCACACTCTTTTTTTCATGGTTTCCCTGTGGGCTGTTTCCCCTTTGCAGGTCCCATGTCTGAATGAGCTTCTTGCTCTGAGCTTCATTCTTTTATACTCCAGGGGGGCGGAGCCAGTGGAGCTCTCCTTCTTGTATACCTGTTTTTGACATTTGGTACCCCTCCAACTGTTTTTTATTATTATATATGTATGAAATAAAGGATGTCCTTAATATGTGTTGTGTTTATTCCTTAAATTAGGCTATATTATATTTTTAGAGTCCTTAGGTTTAGGATTAATTATTGTTGGCACATTATAATTTTTTAGATCATGTTTGAGTTTTAATACATCACATTTTGGATTTTTTAATTATGGTTCTACGTCCGCTTTAGGGTTCCAAAGTCCTTAGGTTTAGGATTAGGCCAACTTAGGGTTCTATCATGGATTTAGGGTTGGGAATGAGGTTAGGGTTAGGATTAGATTTAGGATTAGGGCTAGAGAGTCGGATTTGGACTTAGAGGTAGGGTCCATACTTAGCAAGGTCACAAAATACTCCGAATTTGGGCTTGGTCCATTTTTGGTTAGCACGCATTTTGGGCTACCGGACATAATTATTGGGGCACGCATTTTGGGCTCCCTGCCATCCCTCTTTGGGCTCTATGGCAAAATTTTAAGTTTCCTTGCTTTTTTTCTGTACCCATTTCTCTATTCCTTGTCCTTTTCTCTCTCCCTTTCCATCATCCATCCTCCTTTCACCTCCTTTCCTTCCTCCTTTTTCCTTTCTTTCTCCCTTTAATTTTGGGTTTCTAGGTCAAGACGGTAAGGCTCTCCCCAGGGAGGCACAGGCGGGTTAGGTGTTGGGAAAGGATTCCCGCCCCCCGAAGGAGACGGTAGGTGCACGGTCCATCCACTGGGGATCCCCCTCCCATCATAGACCCAGGTAAGTATTTTTCCTTTAGTTTTATTTCCCTTTATTTCATATATGTATGGTTTCCGCATTTGGATTGGTGCCCTTGTTTGGGTTTTGTGTTCCTAGGTTTAGGTTTATTACCTTTGTTGAGGTTTGGTATTTTTAGAGGACTTTCGTCCTCTTCAAAAAATTATTTGTGATCAATCTGGATTTTTAGAGTATGCCTGTGTCGACGTTTCGGCTCTTCTTGGCCTTCATCAGGACTGCACACTCTTTTTTTCATGGTTTCCCTGTGGGCTGTTTCCCCTTTGCAGGTCCCATGTCTGAATGAGCTTCTTGCTCTGAGCTTCATTCTTTTATACTCCAGGGGGGCGGAGCCAGTGGAGCTCTCCTTCTTGTATACCTGTTTTTGACATTTGGTACCCCTCCAACTGTTTTTTATTATTATATATGTATGAAATAAAGGATGTCCTTAATATGTGTTGTGTTTATTCCTTAAATTAGGCTATATTATATTTTTAGAGTCCTTAGGTTTAGGATTAATTATTGTTGGCACATTATAATTTTTTAGATCATGTTTGAGTTTTAATACATCACATTTTGGATTTTTTAATTATGGTTCTACGTCCGCTTTAGGGTTCCAAAGTCCTTAGGTTTAGGATTAGGCCAACTTAGGGTTCTATCATGGATTTAGGGTTGGGAATGAGGTTAGGGTTAGGATTAGATTTAGGATTAGGGCTAGAGAGTCGGATTTGGACTTAGAGGTAGGGTCCATACTTAGCAAGGTCACAAAATACTCCGAATTTGGGCTTGGTCCATTTTTGGTTAGCACGCATTTTGGGCTACCGGACATAATTATTGGGGCACGCATTTTGGGCTCCCTGCCATCCCTCTTTGGGCTCTATGGCAAAATTTTAAGTTTCCTTGCTTTTTTTCTGTACCCATTTCTCTATTCCTTGTCCTTTTCTCTCTCCCTTTCCATCATCCATCCTCCTTTCACCTCCTTTCCTTCCTCCTTTTTCCTTTCTTTCTCCCTTTAATTTTGGGTTTCTAGGTCAAGACGGTAAGGCTCTCCCCAGGGAGGCACAGGCGGGTTAGGTGTTGGGAAAGGATTCCCGCCCCCCGAAGGAGACGGTAGGTGCACGGTCCATCCACTGGGGATCCCCCTCCCATCATAGACCCAGGTAAGTATTTTTCCTTTAGTTTTATTTCCCTTTATTTCATATATGTATGGTTTCCGCATTTGGATTGGTGCCCTTGTTTGGGTTTTGTGTTCCTAGGTTTAGGTTTATTACCTTTGTTGAGGTTTGGTATTTTTAGAGGACTTTCGTCCTCTTCAAAAAATTATTTGTGATCAATCTGGATTTTTAGAGTATGCCTGTGTCGACGTTTCGGCTCTTCTTGGCCTTCATCAGGACTGCACACTCTTTTTTTCATGGTTTCCCTGTGGGCTGTTTCCCCTTTGCAGGTCCCATGTCTGAATGAGCTTCTTGCTCTGAGCTTCATTCTTTTATACTCCAGGGGGGCGGAGCCAGTGGAGCTCTCCTTCTTGTATACCTGTTTTTGACATTTGGTACCCCTCCAACTGTTTTTTATTATTATATATGTATGAAATAAAGGATGTCCTTAATATGTGTTGTGTTTATTCCTTAAATTAGGCTATATTATATTTTTAGAGTCCTTAGGTTTAGGATTAATTATTGTTGGCACATTATAATTTTTTAGATCATGTTTGAGTTTTAATACATCACATTTTGGATTTTTTAATTATGGTTCTACGTCCGCTTTAGGGTTCCAAAGTCCTTAGGTTTAGGATTAGGCCAACTTAGGGTTCTATCATGGATTTAGGGTTGGGAATGAGGTTAGGGTTAGGATTAGATTTAGGATTAGGGCTAGAGAGTCGGATTTGGACTTAGAGGTAGGGTCCATACTTAGCAAGGTCACAAAATACTCCGAATTTGGGCTTGGTCCATTTTTGGTTAGCACGCATTTTGGGCTACCGGACATAATTATTGGGGCACGCATTTTGGGCTCCCTGCCATCCCTCTTTGGGCTCTATGGCAAAATTTTAAGTTTCCTTGCTTTTTTTCTGTACCCATTTCTCTATTCCTTGTCCTTTTCTCTCTCCCTTTCCATCATCCATCCTCCTTTCACCTCCTTTCCTTCCTCCTTTTTCCTTTCTTTCTCCCTTTAATTTTGGGTTTCTAGGTCAAGACGGTAAGGCTCTCCCCAGGGAGGCACAGGCGGGTTAGGTGTTGGGAAAGGATTCCCGCCCCCCGAAGGAGACGGTAGGTGCACGGTCCATCCACTGGGGATCCCCCTCCCATCATAGACCCAGGTAAGTATTTTTCCTTTAGTTTTATTTCCCTTTATTTCATATATGTATGGTTTCCGCATTTGGATTGGTGCCCTTGTTTGGGTTTTGTGTTCCTAGGTTTAGGTTTATTACCTTTGTTGAGGTTTGGTATTTTTAGAGGACTTTCGTCCTCTTCAAAAAATTATTTGTGATCAATCTGGATTTTTAGAGTATGCCTGTGTCGACGTTTCGGCTCTTCTTGGCCTTCATCAGGACTGCACACTCTTTTTTTCATGGTTTCCCTGTGGGCTGTTTCCCCTTTGCAGGTCCCATGTCTGAATGAGCTTCTTGCTCTGAGCTTCATTCTTTTATACTCCAGGGGGGCGGAGCCAGTGGAGCTCTCCTTCTTGTATACCTGTTTTTGACATTTGGTACCCCTCCAACTGTTTTTTATTATTATATATGTATGAAATAAAGGATGTCCTTAATATGTGTTGTGTTTATTCCTTAAATTAGGCTATATTATATTTTTAGAGTCCTTAGGTTTAGGATTAATTATTGTTGGCACATTATAATTTTTTAGATCATGTTTGAGTTTTAATACATCACATTTTGGATTTTTTAATTATGGTTCTACGTCCGCTTTAGGGTTCCAAAGTCCTTAGGTTTAGGATTAGGCCAACTTAGGGTTCTATCATGGATTTAGGGTTGGGAATGAGGTTAGGGTTAGGATTAGATTTAGGATTAGGGCTAGAGAGTCGGATTTGGACTTAGAGGTAGGGTCCATACTTAGCAAGGTCACAAAATACTCCGAATTTGGGCTTGGTCCATTTTTGGTTAGCACGCATTTTGGGCTACCGGACATAATTATTGGGGCACGCATTTTGGGCTCCCTGCCATCCCTCTTTGGGCTCTATGGCAAAATTTTAAGTTTCCTTGCTTTTTTTCTGTACCCATTTCTCTATTCCTTGTCCTTTTCTCTCTCCCTTTCCATCATCCATCCTCCTTTCACCTCCTTTCCTTCCTCCTTTTTCCTTTCTTTCTCCCTTTAATTTTGGGTTTCTAGGTCAAGACGGTAAGGCTCTCCCCAGGGAGGCACAGGCGGGTTAGGTGTTGGGAAAGGATTCCCGCCCCCCGAAGGAGACGGTAGGTGCACGGTCCATCCACTGGGGATCCCCCTCCCATCATAGACCCAGGTAAGTATTTTTCCTTTAGTTTTATTTCCCTTTATTTCATATATGTATGGTTTCCGCATTTGGATTGGTGCCCTTGTTTGGGTTTTGTGTTCCTAGGTTTAGGTTTATTACCTTTGTTGAGGTTTGGTATTTTTAGAGGACTTTCGTCCTCTTCAAAAAATTATTTGTGATCAATCTGGATTTTTAGAGTATGCCTGTGTCGACGTTTCGGCTCTTCTTGGCCTTCATCAGGACTGCACACTCTTTTTTTCATGGTTTCCCTGTGGGCTGTTTCCCCTTTGCAGGTCCCATGTCTGAATGAGCTTCTTGCTCTGAGCTTCATTCTTTTATACTCCAGGGGGGCGGAGCCAGTGGAGCTCTCCTTCTTGTATACCTGTTTTTGACATTTGGTACCCCTCCAACTGTTTTTTATTATTATATATGTATGAAATAAAGGATGTCCTTAATATGTGTTGTGTTTATTCCTTAAATTAGGCTATATTATATTTTTAGAGTCCTTAGGTTTAGGATTAATTATTGTTGGCACATTATAATTTTTTAGATCATGTTTGAGTTTTAATACATCACATTTTGGATTTTTTAATTATGGTTCTACGTCCGCTTTAGGGTTCCAAAGTCCTTAGGTTTAGGATTAGGCCAACTTAGGGTTCTATCATGGATTTAGGGTTGGGAATGAGGTTAGGGTTAGGATTAGATTTAGGATTAGGGCTAGAGAGTCGGATTTGGACTTAGAGGTAGGGTCCATACTTAGCAAGGTCACAAAATACTCCGAATTTGGGCTTGGTCCATTTTTGGTTAGCACGCATTTTGGGCTACCGGACATAATTATTGGGGCACGCATTTTGGGCTCCCTGCCATCCCTCTTTGGGCTCTATGGCAAAATTTTAAGTTTCCTTGCTTTTTTTCTGTACCCATTTCTCTATTCCTTGTCCTTTTCTCTCTCCCTTTCCATCATCCATCCTCCTTTCACCTCCTTTCCTTCCTCCTTTTTCCTTTCTTTCTCCCTTTAATTTTGGGTTTCTAGGTCAAGACGGTAAGGCTCTCCCCAGGGAGGCACAGGCGGGTTAGGTGTTGGGAAAGGATTCCCGCCCCCCGAAGGAGACGGTAGGTGCACGGTCCATCCACTGGGGATCCCCCTCCCATCATAGACCCAGGTAAGTATTTTTCCTTTAGTTTTATTTCCCTTTATTTCATATATGTATGGTTTCCGCATTTGGATTGGTGCCCTTGTTTGGGTTTTGTGTTCCTAGGTTTAGGTTTATTACCTTTGTTGAGGTTTGGTATTTTTAGAGGACTTTCGTCCTCTTCAAAAAATTATTTGTGATCAATCTGGATTTTTAGAGTATGCCTGTGTCGACGTTTCGGCTCTTCTTGGCCTTCATCAGGACTGCACACTCTTTTTTTCATGGTTTCCCTGTGGGCTGTTTCCCCTTTGCAGGTCCCATGTCTGAATGAGCTTCTTGCTCTGAGCTTCATTCTTTTATACTCCAGGGGGGCGGAGCCAGTGGAGCTCTCCTTCTTGTATACCTGTTTTTGACATTTGGTACCCCTCCAACTGTTTTTTATTATTATATATGTATGAAATAAAGGATGTCCTTAATATGTGTTGTGTTTATTCCTTAAATTAGGCTATATTATATTTTTAGAGTCCTTAGGTTTAGGATTAATTATTGTTGGCACATTATAATTTTTTAGATCATGTTTGAGTTTTAATACATCACATTTTGGATTTTTTAATTATGGTTCTACGTCCGCTTTAGGGTTCCAAAGTCCTTAGGTTTAGGATTAGGCCAACTTAGGGTTCTATCATGGATTTAGGGTTGGGAATGAGGTTAGGGTTAGGATTAGATTTAGGATTAGGGCTAGAGAGTCGGATTTGGACTTAGAGGTAGGGTCCATACTTAGCAAGGTCACAAAATACTCCGAATTTGGGCTTGGTCCATTTTTGGTTAGCACGCATTTTGGGCTACCGGACATAATTATTGGGGCACGCATTTTGGGCTCCCTGCCATCCCTCTTTGGGCTCTATGGCAAAATTTTAAGTTTTCTTGCTTTTTTTCTGTACCCATTTCTCTATTCCTT
The DNA here is from genome assembly GCF_963422515.1 of Blennius ocellaris. Lineage (NCBI taxonomy): Eukaryota > Metazoa > Chordata > Actinopteri > Blenniiformes > Blenniidae > Blennius > Blennius ocellaris. The sequence continues at coordinate 169,913 of NW_027662309.1, read as the reverse complement.
GTCCTTTTCTCTCTCCCTTTCCATCATCCATCCTCCTTTCACCTCCTTTCCTTCCTCCTTTTTCCTTTCTTTCTCCCTTTAATTTTGGGTTTCTAGGTCAAGACGGTAAGGCTCTCCCCAGGGAGGCACAGGCGGGTTAGGTGTTGGGAAAGGATTCCCGCCCCCCGAAGGAGACGGTAGGTGCACGGTCCATCCACTGGGGATCCCCCTCCCATCATAGACCCAGGTAAGTATTTTTCCTTTAGTTTTATTTCCCTTTATTTCATATATGTATGGTTTCCGCATTTGGATTGGTGCCCTTGTTTGGGTTTTGTGTTCCTAGGTTTAGGTTTATTACCTTTGTTGAGGTTTGGTATTTTTAGAGGACTTTCGTCCTCTTCAAAAAATTATTTGTGATCAATCTGGATTTTTAGAGTATGCCTGTGTCGACGTTTCGGCTCTTCTTGGCCTTCATCAGGACTGCACACTCTTTTTTTCATGGTTTCCCTGTGGGCTGTTTCCCCTTTGCAGGTCCCATGTCTGAATGAGCTTCTTGCTCTGAGCTTCATTCTTTTATACTCCAGGGGGGCGGAGCCAGTGGAGCTCTCCTTCTTGTATACCTGTTTTTGACATTTGGTACCCCTCCAACTGTTTTTTATTATTATATATGTATGAAATAAAGGATGTCCTTAATATGTGTTGTGTTTATTCCTTAAATTAGGCTATATTATATTTTTAGAGTCCTTAGGTTTAGGATTAATTATTGTTGGCACATTATAATTTTTTAGATCATGTTTGAGTTTTAATACATCACATTTTGGATTTTTTAATTATGGTTCTACGTCCGCTTTAGGGTTCCAAAGTCCTTAGGTTTAGGATTAGGCCAACTTAGGGTTCTATCATGGATTTAGGGTTGGGAATGAGGTTAGGGTTAGGATTAGATTTAGGATTAGGGCTAGAGAGTCGGATTTGGACTTAGAGGTAGGGTCCATACTTAGCAAGGTCACAAAATACTCCGAATTTGGGCTTGGTCCATTTTTGGTTAGCACGCATTTTGGGCTACCGGACATAATTATTGGGGCACGCATTTTGGGCTCCCTGCCATCCCTCTTTGGGCTCTATGGCAAAATTTTAAGTTTCCTTGCTTTTTTTCTGTACCCATTTCTCTATTCCTTGTCCTTTTCTCTCTCCCTTTCCATCATCCATCCTCCTTTCACCTCCTTTCCTTCCTCCTTTTTCCTTTCTTTCTCCCTTTAATTTTGGGTTTCTAGGTCAAGACGGTAAGGCTCTCCCCAGGGAGGCACAGGCGGGTTAGGTGTTGGGAAAGGATTCCCGCCCCCCGAAGGAGACGGTAGGTGCACGGTCCATCCACTGGGGATCCCCCTCCCATCATAGACCCAGGTAAGTATTTTTCCTTTAGTTTTATTTCCCTTTATTTCATATATGTATGGTTTCCGCATTTGGATTGGTGCCCTTGTTTGGGTTTTGTGTTCCTAGGTTTAGGTTTATTACCTTTGTTGAGGTTTGGTATTTTTAGAGGACTTTCGTCCTCTTCAAAAAATTATTTGTGATCAATCTGGATTTTTAGAGTATGCCTGTGTCGACGTTTCGGCTCTTCTTGGCCTTCATCAGGACTGCACACTCTTTTTTTCATGGTTTCCCTGTGGGCTGTTTCCCCTTTGCAGGTCCCATGTCTGAATGAGCTTCTTGCTCTGAGCTTCATTCTTTTATACTCCAGGGGGGCGGAGCCAGTGGAGCTCTCCTTCTTGTATACCTGTTTTTGACATTTGGTACCCCTCCAACTGTTTTTTATTATTATATATGTATGAAATAAAGGATGTCCTTAATATGTGTTGTGTTTATTCCTTAAATTAGGCTATATTATATTTTTAGAGTCCTTAGGTTTAGGATTAATTATTGTTGGCACATTATAATTTTTTAGATCATGTTTGAGTTTTAATACATCACATTTTGGATTTTTTAATTATGGTTCTACGTCCGCTTTAGGGTTCCAAAGTCCTTAGGTTTAGGATTAGGCCAACTTAGGGTTCTATCATGGATTTAGGGTTGGGAATGAGGTTAGGGTTAGGATTAGATTTAGGATTAGGGCTAGAGAGTCGGATTTGGACTTAGAGGTAGGGTCCATACTTAGCAAGGTCACAAAATACTCCGAATTTGGGCTTGGTCCATTTTTGGTTAGCACGCATTTTGGGCTACCGGACATAATTATTGGGGCACGCATTTTGGGCTCCCTGCCATCCCTCTTTGGGCTCTATGGCAAAATTTTAAGTTTCCTTGCTTTTTTTCTGTACCCATTTCTCTATTCCTTGTCCTTTTCTCTCTCCCTTTCCATCATCCATCCTCCTTTCACCTCCTTTCCTTCCTCCTTTTTCCTTTCTTTCTCCCTTTAATTTTGGGTTTCTAGGTCAAGACGGTAAGGCTCTCCCCAGGGAGGCACAGGCGGGTTAGGTGTTGGGAAAGGATTCCCGCCCCCCGAAGGAGACGGTAGGTGCACGGTCCATCCACTGGGGATCCCCCTCCCATCATAGACCCAGGTAAGTATTTTTCCTTTAGTTTTATTTCCCTTTATTTCATATATGTATGGTTTCCGCATTTGGATTGGTGCCCTTGTTTGGGTTTTGTGTTCCTAGGTTTAGGTTTATTACCTTTGTTGAGGTTTGGTATTTTTAGAGGACTTTCGTCCTCTTCAAAAAATTATTTGTGATCAATCTGGATTTTTAGAGTATGCCTGTGTCGACGTTTCGGCTCTTCTTGGCCTTCATCAGGACTGCACACTCTTTTTTTCATGGTTTCCCTGTGGGCTGTTTCCCCTTTGCAGGTCCCATGTCTGAATGAGCTTCTTGCTCTGAGCTTCATTCTTTTATACTCCAGGGGGGCGGAGCCAGTGGAGCTCTCCTTCTTGTATACCTGTTTTTGACATTTGGTACCCCTCCAACTGTTTTTTATTATTATATATGTATGAAATAAAGGATGTCCTTAATATGTGTTGTGTTTATTCCTTAAATTAGGCTATATTATATTTTTAGAGTCCTTAGGTTTAGGATTAATTATTGTTGGCACATTATAATTTTTTAGATCATGTTTGAGTTTTAATACATCACATTTTGGATTTTTTAATTATGGTTCTACGTCCGCTTTAGGGTTCCAAAGTCCTTAGGTTTAGGATTAGGCCAACTTAGGGTTCTATCATGGATTTAGGGTTGGGAATGAGGTTAGGGTTAGGATTAGATTTAGGATTAGGGCTAGAGAGTCGGATTTGGACTTAGAGGTAGGGTCCATACTTAGCAAGGTCACAAAATACTACGAATTTGGGCTTGGTCCATTTTTGGTTAGCACGCATTTTGGGCTACCGGACATAATTATTGGGGCACGCATTTTGGGCTCCCTGCCATCCCTCTTTGGGCTCTATGGCAAAATTTTAAGTTTCCTTGCTTTTTTTCTGTACCCATTTCTCTATTCCTTGTCCTTTTCTCTCTCCCTTTCCATCATCCATCCTCCTTTCACCTCCTTTCCTTCCTCCTTTTTCCTTTCTTTCTCCCTTTAATTTTGGGTTTCTAGGTCAAGACGGTAAGGCTCTCCCCAGGGAGGCACAGGCGGGTTAGGTGTTGGGAAAGGATTCCCGCCCCCCGAAGGAGACGGTAGGTGCACGGTCCATCCACTGGGGATCCCCCTCCCATCATAGACCCAGGTAAGTATTTTTCCTTTAGTTTTATTTCCCTTTATTTCATATATGTATGGTTTCCGCATTTGGATTGGTGCCCTTGTTTGGGTTTTGTGTTCCTAGGTTTAGGTTTATTACCTTTGTTGAGGTTTGGTATTTTTAGAGGACTTTCGTCCTCTTCAAAAAATTATTTGTGATCAATCTGGATTTTTAGAGTATGCCTGTGTCGACGTTTCGGCTCTTCTTGGCCTTCATCAGGACTGCACACTCTTTTTTTCATGGTTTCCCTGTGGGCTGTTTCCCCTTTGCAGGTCCCATGTCTGAATGAGCTTCTTGCTCTGAGCTTCATTCTTTTATACTCCAGGGGGGCGGAGCCAGTGGAGCTCTCCTTCTTGTATACCTGTTTTTGACATTTGGTACCCCTCCAACTGTTTTTTATTATTATATATGTATGAAATAAAGGATGTCCTTAATATGTGTTGTGTTTATTCCTTAAATTAGGCTATATTATATTTTTAGAGTCCTTAGGTTTAGGATTAATTATTGTTGGCACATTATAATTTTTTAGATCATGTTTGAGTTTTAATACATCACATTTTGGATTTTTTAATTATGGTTCTACGTCCGCTTTAGGGTTCCAAAGTCCTTAGGTTTAGGATTAGGCCAACTTAGGGTTCTATCATGGATTTAGGGTTGGGAATGAGGTTAGGGTTAGGATTAGATTTAGGATTAGGGCTAGAGAGTCGGATTTGGACTTAGAGGTAGGGTCCATACTTAGCAAGGTCACAAAATACTCCGAATTTGGGCTTGGTCCATTTTTGGTTAGCACGCATTTTGGGCTACCGGACATAATTATTGGGGCACGCATTTTGGGCTCCCTGCCATCCCTCTTTGGGCTCTATGGCAAAATTTTAAGTTTCCTTGCTTTTTTTCTGTACCCATTTCTCTATTCCTTGTCCTTTTCTCTCTCCCTTTCCATCATCCATCCTCCTTTCACCTCCTTTCCTTCCTCCTTTTTCCTTTCTTTCTCCCTTTAATTTTGGGTTTCTAGGTCAAGACGGTAAGGCTCTCCCCAGGGAGGCACAGGCGGGTTAGGTGTTGGGAAAGGATTCCCGCCCCCCGAAGGAGACGGTAGGTGCACGGTCCATCCACTGGGGATCCCCCTCCCATCATAGACCCAGGTAAGTATTTTTCCTTTAGTTTTATTTCCCTTTATTTCATATATGTATGGTTTCCGCATTTGGATTGGTGCCCTTGTTTGGGTTTTGTGTTCCTAGGTTTAGGTTTATTACCTTTGTTGAGGTTTGGTATTTTTAGAGGACTTTCGTCCTCTTCAAAAAATTATTTGTGATCAATCTGGATTTTTAGAGTATGCCTGTGTCGACGTTTCGGCTCTTCTTGGCCTTCATCAGGACTGCACACTCTTTTTTTCATGGTTTCCCTGTGGGCTGTTTCCCCTTTGCAGGTCCCATGTCTGAATGAGCTTCTTGCTCTGAGCTTCATTCTTTTATACTCCAGGGGGGCGGAGCCAGTGGAGCTCTCCTTCTTGTATACCTGTTTTTGACATTTGGTACCCCTCCAACTGTTTTTTATTATTATATATGTATGAAATAAAGGATGTCCTTAATATGTGTTGTGTTTATTCCTTAAATTAGGCTATATTATATTTTTAGAGTCCTTAGGTTTAGGATTAATTATTGTTGGCACATTATAATTTTTTAGATCATGTTTGAGTTTTAATACATCACATTTTGGATTTTTTAATTATGGTTCTACGTCCGCTTTAGGGTTCCAAAGTCCTTAGGTTTAGGATTAGGCCAACTTAGGGTTCTATCATGGATTTAGGGTTGGGAATGAGGTTAGGGTTAGGATTAGATTTAGGATTAGGGCTAGAGAGTCGGATTTGGACTTAGAGGTAGGGTCCATACTTAGCAAGGTCACAAAATACTCCGAATTTGGGCTTGGTCCATTTTTGGTTAGCACGCATTTTGGGCTACCGGACATAATTATTGGGGCACGCATTTTGGGCTCCCTGCCATCCCTCTTTGGGCTCTATGGCAAAATTTTAAGTTTCCTTGCTTTTTTTCTGTACCCATTTCTCTATTCCTTGTCCTTTTCTCTCTCCCTTTCCATCATCCATCCTCCTTTCACCTCCTTTCCTTCCTCCTTTTTCCTTTCTTTCTCCCTTTAATTTTGGGTTTCTAGGTCAAGACGGTAAGGCTCTCCCCAGGGAGGCACAGGCGGGTTAGGTGTTGGGAAAGGATTCCCGCCCCCCGAAGGAGACGGTAGGTGCACGGTCCATCCACTGGGGATCCCCCTCCCATCATAGACCCAGGTAAGTATTTTTCCTTTAGTTTTATTTCCCTTTATTTCATATATGTATGGTTTCCGCATTTGGATTGGTGCCCTTGTTTGGGTTTTGTGTTCCTAGGTTTAGGTTTATTACCTTTGTTGAGGTTTGGTATTTTTAGAGGACTTTCGTCCTCTTCAAAAAATTATTTGTGATCAATCTGGATTTTTAGAGTATGCCTGTGTCGACGTTTCGGCTCTTCTTGGCCTTCATCAGGACTGCACACTCTTTTTTTCATGGTTTCCCTGTGGGCTGTTTCCCCTTTGCAGGTCCCATGTCTGAATGAGCTTCTTGCTCTGAGCTTCATTCTTTTATACTCCAGGGGGGCGGAGCCAGTGGAGCTCTCCTTCTTGTATACCTGTTTTTGACATTTGGTACCCCTCCAACTGTTTTTTATTATTATATATGTATGAAATAAAGGATGTCCTTAATATGTGTTGTGTTTATTCCTTAAATTAGGCTATATTATATTTTTAGAGTCCTTAGGTTTAGGATTAATTATTGTTGGCACATTATAATTTTTTAGATCATGTTTGAGTTTTAATACATCACATTTTGGATTTTTTAATTATGGTTCTACGTCCGCTTTAGGGTTCCAAAGTCCTTAGGTTTAGGATTAGGCCAACTTAGGGTTCTATCATGGATTTAGGGTTGGGAATGAGGTTAGGGTTAGGATTAGATTTAGGATTAGGGCTAGAGAGTCGGATTTGGACTTAGAGGTAGGGTCCATACTTAGCAAGGTCACAAAATACTCCGAATTTGGGCTTGGTCCATTTTTGGTTAGCACGCATTTTGGGCTACCGGACATAATTATTGGGGCACGCATTTTGGGCTCCCTGCCATCCCTCTTTGGGCTCTATGGCAAAATTTTAAGTTTCCTTGCTTTTTTTCTGTACCCATTTCTCTATTCCTTGTCCTTTTCTCTCTCCCTTTCCATCATCCATCCTCCTTTCACCTCCTTTCCTTCCTCCTTTTTCCTTTCTTTCTCCCTTTAATTTTGGGTTTCTAGGTCAAGACGGTAAGGCTCTCCCCAGGGAGGCACAGGCGGGTTAGGTGTTGGGAAAGGATTCCCGCCCCCCGAAGGAGACGGTAGGTGCACGGTCCATCCACTGGGGATCCCCCTCCCATCATAGACCCAGGTAAGTATTTTTCCTTTAGTTTTATTTCCCTTTATTTCATATATGTATGGTTTCCGCATTTGGATTGGTGCCCTTGTTTGGGTTTTGTGTTCCTAGGTTTAGGTTTATTACCTTTGTTGAGGTTTGGTATTTTTAGAGGACTTTCGTCCTCTTCAAAAAATTATTTGTGATCAATCTGGATTTTTAGAGTATGCCTGTGTCGACGTTTCGGCTCTTCTTGGCCTTCATCAGGACTGCACACTCTTTTTTTCATGGTTTCCCTGTGGGCTGTTTCCCCTTTGCAGGTCCCATGTCTGAATGAGCTTCTTGCTCTGAGCTTCATTCTTTTATACTCCAGGGGGGCGGAGCCAGTGGAGCTCTCCTTCTTGTATACCTGTTTTTGACATTTGGTACCCCTCCAACTGTTTTTTATTATTATATATGTATGAAATAAAGGATGTCCTTAATATGTGTTGTGTTTATTCCTTAAATTAGGCTATATTATATTTTTAGAGTCCTTAGGTTTAGGATTAATTATTGTTGGCACATTATAATTTTTTAGATCATGTTTGAGTTTTAATACATCACATTTTGGATTTTTTAATTATGGTTCTACGTCCGCTTTAGGGTTCCAAAGTCCTTAGGTTTAGGATTAGGCCAACTTAGGGTTCTATCATGGATTTAGGGTTGGGAATGAGGTTAGGGTTAGGATTAGATTTAGGATTAGGGCTAGAGAGTCGGATTTGGACTTAGAGGTAGGGTCCATACTTAGCAAGGTCACAAAATACTCCGAATTTGGGCTTGGTCCATTTTTGGTTAGCACGCATTTTGGGCTACCGGACATAATTATTGGGGCACGCATTTTGGGCTCCCTGCCATCCCTCTTTGGGCTCTATGGCAAAATTTTAAGTTTCCTTGCTTTTTTTCTGTACCCATTTCTCTATTCCTTGTCCTTTTCTCTCTCCCTTTCCATCATCCATCCTCCTTTCACCTCCTTTCCTTCCTCCTTTTTCCTTTCTTTCTCCCTTTAATTTTGGGTTTCTAGGTCAAGACGGTAAGGCTCTCCCCAGGGAGGCACAGGCGGGTTAGGTGTTGGGAAAGGATTCCCGCCCCCCGAAGGAGACGGTAGGTGCACGGTCCATCCACTGGGGATCCCCCTCCCATCATAGACCCAGGTAAGTATTTTTCCTTTAGTTTTATTTCCCTTTATTTCATATATGTATGGTTTCCGCATTTGGATTGGTGCCCTTGTTTGGGTTTTGTGTTCCTAGGTTTAGGTTTATTACCTTTGTTGAGGTTTGGTATTTTTAGAGGACTTTCGTCCTCTTCAAAAAATTATTTGTGATCAATCTGGATTTTTAGAGTATGCCTGTGTCGACGTTTCGGCTCTTCTTGGCCTTCATCAGGACTGCACACTCTTTTTTTCATGGTTTCCCTGTGGGCTGTTTCCCCTTTGCAGGTCCCATGTCTGAATGAGCTTCTTGCTCTGAGCTTCATTCTTTTATACTCCAGGGGGGCGGAGCCAGTGGAGCTCTCCTTCTTGTATACCTGTTTTTGACATTTGGTACCCCTCCAACTGTTTTTTATTATTATATATGTATGAAATAAAGGATGTCCTTAATATGTGTTGTGTTTATTCCTTAAATTAGGCTATATTATATTTTTAGAGTCCTTAGGTTTAGGATTAATTATTGTTGGCACATTATAATTTTTTAGATCATGTTTGAGTTTTAATACATCACATTTTGGATTTTTTAATTATGGTTCTACGTCCGCTTTAGGGTTCCAAAGTCCTTAGGTTTAGGATTAGGCCAACTTAGGGTTCTATCATGGATTTAGGGTTGGGAATGAGGTTAGGGTTAGGATTAGATTTAGGATTAGGGCTAGAGAGTCGGATTTGGACTTAGAGGTAGGGTCCATACTTAGCAAGGTCACAAAATACTCCGAATTTGGGCTTGGTCCATTTTTGGTTAGCACGCATTTTGGGCTACCGGACATAATTATTGGGGCACGCATTTTGGGCTCCCTGCCATCCCTCTTTGGGCTCTATGGCAAAATTTTAAGTTTCCTTGCTTTTTTTCTGTACCCATTTCTCTATTCCTTGTCCTTTTCTCTCTCCCTTTCCATCATCCATCCTCCTTTCACCTCCTTTCCTTCCTCCTTTTTCCTTTCTTTCTCCCTTTAATTTTGGGTTTCTAGGTCAAGACGGTAAGGCTCTCCCCAGGGAGGCACAGGCGGGTTAGGTGTTGGGAAAGGATTCCCGCCCCCCGAAGGAGACGGTAGGTGCACGGTCCATCCACTGGGGATCCCCCTCCCATCATAGACCCAGGTAAGTATTTTTCCTTTAGTTTTATTTCCCTTTATTTCATATATGTATGGTTTCCGCATTTGGATTGGTGCCCTTGTTTGGGTTTTGTGTTCCTAGGTTTAGGTTTATTACCTTTGTTGAGGTTTGGTATTTTTAGAGGACTTTCGTCCTCTTCAAAAAATTATTTGTGATCAATCTGGATTTTTAGAGTATGCCTGTGTCGACGTTTCGGCTCTTCTTGGCCTTCATCAGGACTGCACACTCTTTTTTTCATGGTTTCCCTGTGGGCTGTTTCCCCTTTGCAGGTCCCATGTCTGAATGAGCTTCTTGCTCTGAGCTTCATTCTTTTATACTCCAGGGGGGCGGAGCCAGTGGAGCTCTCCTTCTTGTATACCTGTTTTTGACATTTGGTACCCCTCCAACTGTTTTTTATTATTATATATGTATGAAATAAAGGATGTCCTTAATATGTGTTGTGTTTATTCCTTAAATTAGGCTATATTATATTTTTAGAGTCCTTAGGTTTAGGATTAATTATTGTTGGCACATTATAATTTTTTAGATCATGTTTGAGTTTTAATACATCACATTTTGGATTTTTTAATTATGGTTCTACGTCCGCTTTAGGGTTCCAAAGTCCTTAGGTTTAGGATTAGGCCAACTTAGGGTTCTATCATGGATTTAGGGTTGGGAATGAGGTTAGGGTTAGGATTAGATTTAGGATTAGGGCTAGAGAGTCGGATTTGGACTTAGAGGTAGGGTCCATACTTAGCAAGGTCACAAAATACTCCGAATTTGGGCTTGGTCCATTTTTGGTTAGCACGCATTTTGGGCTACCGGACATAATTATTGGGGCACGCATTTTGGGCTCCCTGCCATCCCTCTTTGGGCTCTATGGCAAAATTTTAAGTTTCCTTGCTTTTTTTCTGTACCCATTTCTCTATTCCTTGTCCTTTTCTCTCTCCCTTTCCATCATCCATCCTCCTTTCACCTCCTTTCCTTCCTCCTTTTTCCTTTCTTTCTCCCTTTAATTTTGGGTTTCTAGGTCAAGACGGTAAGGCTCTCCCCAGGGAGGCACAGGCGGGTTAGGTGTTGGGAAAGGATTCCCGCCCCCCGAAGGAGACGGTAGGTGCACGGTCCATCCACTGGGGATCCCCCTCCCATCATAGACCCAGGTAAGTATTTTTCCTTTAGTTTTATTTCCCTTTATTTCATATATGTATGGTTTCCGCATTTGGATTGGTGCCCTTGTTTGGGTTTTGTGTTCCTAGGTTTAGGTTTATTACCTTTGTTGAGGTTTGGTATTTTTAGAGGACTTTCGTCCTCTTCAAAAAATTATTTGTGATCAATCTGGATTTTTAGAGTATGCCTGTGTCGACGTTTCGGCTCTTCTTGGCCTTCATCAGGACTGCACACTCTTTTTTTCATGGTTTCCCTGTGGGCTGTTTCCCCTTTGCAGGTCCCATGTCTGAATGAGCTTCTTGCTCTGAGCTTCATTCTTTTATACTCCAGGGGGGCGGAGCCAGTGGAGCTCTCCTTCTTGTATACCTGTTTTTGACATTTGGTACCCCTCCAACTGTTTTTTATTATTATATATGTATGAAATAAAGGATGTCCTTAATATGTGTTGTGTTTATTCCTTAAATTAGGCTATATTATATTTTTAGAGTCCTTAGGTTTAGGATTAATTATTGTTGGCACATTATAATTTTTTAGATCATGTTTGAGTTTTAATACATCACATTTTGGATTTTTTAATTATGGTTCTACGTCCGCTTTAGGGTTCCAAAGTCCTTAGGTTTAGGATTAGGCCAACTTAGGGTTCTATCATGGATTTAGGGTTGGGAATGAGGTTAGGGTTAGGATTAGATTTAGGATTAGGGCTAGAGAGTCGGATTTGGACTTAGAGGTAGGGTCCATACTTAGCAAGGTCACAAAATACTCCGAATTTGGGCTTGGTCCATTTTTGGTTAGCACGCATTTTGGGCTACCGGACATAATTATTGGGGCACGCATTTTGGGCTCCCTGCCATCCCTCTTTGGGCTCTATGGCAAAATTTTAAGTTTCCTTGCTTTTTTTCTGTACCCATTTCTCTATTCCTTGTCCTTTTCTCTCTCCCTTTCCATCATCCATCCTCCTTTCACCTCCTTTCCTTCCTCCTTTTTCCTTTCTTTCTCCCTTTAATTTTGGGTTTCTAGGTCAAGACGGTAAGGCTCTCCCCAGGGAGGCACAGGCGGGTTAGGTGTTGGGAAAGGATTCCCGCCCCCCGAAGGAGACGGTAGGTGCACGGTCCATCCACTGGGGATCCCCCTCCCATCATAGACCCAGGTAAGTATTTTTCCTTTAGTTTTATTTCCCTTTATTTCATATATGTATGGTTTCCGCATTTGGATTGGTGCCCTTGTTTGGGTTTTGTGTTCCTAGGTTTAGGTTTATTACCTTTGTTGAGGTTTGGTATTTTTAGAGGACTTTCGTCCTCTTCAAAAAATTATTTGTGATCAATCTGGATTTTTAGAGTATGCCTGTGTCGACGTTTCGGCTCTTCTTGGCCTTCATCAGGACTGCACACTCTTTTTTTCATGGTTTCCCTGTGGGCTGTTTCCCCTTTGCAGGTCCCATGTCTGAATGAGCTTCTTGCTCTGAGCTTCATTCTTTTATACTCCAGGGGGGCGGAGCCAGTGGAGCTCTCCTTCTTGTATACCTGTTTTTGACATTTGGTACCCCTCCAACTGTTTTTTATTATTATATATGTATGAAATAAAGGATGTCCTTAATATGTGTTGTGTTTATTCCTTAAATTAGGCTATATTATATTTTTAGAGTCCTTAGGTTTAGGATTAATTATTGTTGGCACATTATAATTTTTTAGATCATGTTTGAGTTTTAATACATCACATTTTGGATTTTTTAATTATGGTTCTACGTCCGCTTTAGGGTTCCAAAGTCCTTAGGTTTAGGATTAGGCCAACTTAGGGTTCTATCATGGATTTAGGGTTGGGAATGAGGTTAGGGTTAGGATTAGATTTAGGATTAGGGCTAGAGAGTCGGATTTGGACTTAGAGGTAGGGTCCATACTTAGCAAGGTCACAAAATACTCCGAATTTGGGCTTGGTCCATTTTTGGTTAGCACGCATTTTGGGCTACCGGACATAATTATTGGGGCACGCATTTTGGGCTCCCTGCCATCCCTCTTTGGGCTCTATGGCAAAATTTTAAGTTTCCTTGCTTTTTTTCTGTACCCATTTCTCTATTCCTTGTCCTTTTCTCTCTCCCTTTCCATCATCCATCCTCCTTTCACCTCCTTTCCTTCCTCCTTTTTCCTTTCTTTCTCCCTTTAATTTTGGGTTTCTAGGTCAAGACGGTAAGGCTCTCCCCAGGGAGGCACAGGCGGGTTAGGTGTTGGGAAAGGATTCCCGCCCCCCGAAGGAGACGGTAGGTGCACGGTCCATCCACTGGGGATCCCCCTCCCATCATAGACCCAGGTAAGTATTTTTCCTTTAGTTTTATTTCCCTTTATTTCATATATGTATGGTTTCCGCATTTGGATTGGTGCCCTTGTTTGGGTTTTGTGTTCCTAGGTTTAGGTTTATTACCTTTGTTGAGGTTTGGTATTTTTAGAGGACTTTCGTCCTCTTCAAAAAATTATTTGTGATCAATCTGGATTTTTAGAGTATGCCTGTGTCGACGTTTCGGCTCTTCTTGGCCTTCATCAGGACTGCACACTCTTTTTTTCATGGTTTCCCTGTGGGCTGTTTCCCCTTTGCAGGTCCCATGTCTGAATGAGCTTCTTGCTCTGAGCTTCATTCTTTTATACTCCAGGGGGGCGGAGCCAGTGGAGCTCTCCTTCTTGTATACCTGTTTTTGACATTTGGTACCCCTCCAACTGTTTTTTATTATTATATATGTATGAAATAAAGGATGTCCTTAATATGTGTTGTGTTTATTCCTTAAATTAGGCTATATTATATTTTTAGAGTCCTTAGGTTTAGGATTAATTATTGTTGGCACATTATAATTTTTTAGATCATGTTTGAGTTTTAATACATCACATTTTGGATTTTTTAATTATGGTTCTACGTCCGCTTTAGGGTTCCAAAGTCCTTAGGTTTAGGATTAGGCCAACTTAGGGTTCTATCATGGATTTAGGGTTGGGAATGAGGTTAGGGTTAGGATTAGATTTAGGATTAGGGCTAGAGAGTCGGATTTGGACTTAGAGGTAGGGTCCATACTTAGCAAGGTCACAAAATACTCCGAATTTGGGCTTGGTCCATTTTTGGTTAGCACGCATTTTGGGCTACCGGACATAATTATTGGGGCACGCATTTTGGGCTCCCTGCCATCCCTCTTTGGGCTCTATGGCAAAATTTTAAGTTTCCTTGCTTTTTTTCTGTACCCATTTCTCTATTCCTTGTCCTTTTCTCTCTCCCTTTCCATCATCCATCCTCCTTTCACCTCCTTTCCTTCCTCCTTTTTCCTTTCTTTCTCCCTTTAATTTTGGGTTTCTAGGTCAAGACGGTAAGGCTCTCCCCAGGGAGGCACAGGCGGGTTAGGTGTTGGGAAAGGATTCCCGCCCCCCGAAGGAGACGGTAGGTGCACGGTCCATCCACTGGGGATCCCCCTCCCATCATAGACCCAGGTAAGTATTTTTCCTTTAGTTTTATTTCCCTTTATTTCATATATGTATGGTTTCCGCATTTGGATTGGTGCCCTTGTTTGGGTTTTGTGTTCCTAGGTTTAGGTTTATTACCTTTGTTGAGGTTTGGTATTTTTAGAGGACTTTCGTCCTCTTCAAAAAATTATTTGTGATCAATCTGGATTTTTAGAGTATGCCTGTGTCGACGTTTCGGCTCTTCTTGGCCTTCATCAGGACTGCACACTCTTTTTTTCATGGTTTCCCTGTGGGCTGTTTCCCCTTTGCAGGTCCCATGTCTGAATGAGCTTCTTGCTCTGAGCTTCATTCTTTTATACTCCAGGGGGGCGGAGCCAGTGGAGCTCTCCTTCTTGTATACCTGTTTTTGACATTTGGTACCCCTCCAACTGTTTTTTATTATTATATATGTATGAAATAAAGGATGTCCTTAATATGTGTTGTGTTTATTCCTTAAATTAGGCTATATTATATTTTTAGAGTCCTTAGGTTTAGGATTAATTATTGTTGGCACATTATAATTTTTTAGATCATGTTTGAGTTTTAATACATCACATTTTGGATTTTTTAATTATGGTTCTACGTCCGCTTTAGGGTTCCAAAGTCCTTAGGTTTAGGATTAGGCCAACTTAGGGTTCTATCATGGATTTAGGGTTGGGAATGAGGTTAGGGTTAGGATTAGATTTAGGATTAGGGCTAGAGAGTCGGATTTGGACTTAGAGGTAGGGTCCATACTTAGCAAGGTCACAAAATACTCCGAATTTGGGCTTGGTCCATTTTTGGTTAGCACGCATTTTGGGCTACCGGACATAATTATTGGGGCACGCATTTTGGGCTCCCTGCCATCCCTCTTTGGGCTCTATGGCAAAATTTTAAGTTTCCTTGCTTTTTTTCTGTACCCATTTCTCTATTCCTTGTCCTTTTCTCTCTCCCTTTCCATCATCCATCCTCCTTTCACCTCCTTTCCTTCCTCCTTTTTCCTTTCTTTCTCCCTTTAATTTTGGGTTTCTAGGTCAAGACGGTAAGGCTCTCCCCAGGGAGGCACAGGCGGGTTAGGTGTTGGGAAAGGATTCCCGCCCCCCGAAGGAGACGGTAGGTGCACGGTCCATCCACTGGGGATCCCCCTCCCATCATAGACCCAGGTAAGTATTTTTCCTTTAGTTTTATTTCCCTTTATTTCATATATGTATGGTTTCCGCATTTGGATTGGTGCCCTTGTTTGGGTTTTGTGTTCCTAGGTTTAGGTTTATTACCTTTGTTGAGGTTTGGTATTTTTAGAGGACTTTCGTCCTCTTCAAAAAATTATTTGTGATCAATCTGGATTTTTAGAGTATGCCTGTGTCGACGTTTCGGCTCTTCTTGGCCTTCATCAGGACTGCACACTCTTTTTTTCATGGTTTCCCTGTGGGCTGTTTCCCCTTTGCAGGTCCCATGTCTGAATGAGCTTCTTGCTCTGAGCTTCATTCTTTTATACTCCAGGGGGGCGGAGCCAGTGGAGCTCTCCTTCTTGTATACCTGTTTTTGACATTTGGTACCCCTCCAACTGTTTTTTATTATTATATATGTATGAAATAAAGGATGTCCTTAATATGTGTTGTGTTTATTCCTTAAATTAGGCTATATTATATTTTTAGAGTCCTTAGGTTTAGGATTAATTATTGTTGGCACATTATAATTTTTTAGATCATGTTTGAGTTTTAATACATCACATTTTGGATTTTTTAATTATGGTTCTACGTCCGCTTTAGGGTTCCAAAGTCCTTAGGTTTAGGATTAGGCCAACTTAGGGTTCTATCATGGATTTAGGGTTGGGAATGAGGTTAGGGTTAGGATTAGATTTAGGATTAGGGCTAGAGAGTCGGATTTGGACTTAGAGGTAGGGTCCATACTTAGCAAGGTCACAAAATACTCCGAATTTGGGCTTGGTCCATTTTTGGTTAGCACGCATTTTGGGCTACTGGACATAATTATTGGGGCACGCATTTTGGGCTCCCTGCCATCCCTCTTTGGGCTCTATGGCAAAATTTTAAGTTTCCTTGCTTTTTTTCTGTACCCATTTCTCTATTCCTTGTCCTTTTCTCTCTCCCTTTCCATCATCCATCCTCCTTTCACCTCCTTTCCTTCCTCCTTTTTCCTTTCTTTCTCCCTTTAATTTTGGGTTTCTAGGTCAAGACGGTAAGGCTCTCCCCAGGGAGGCACAGGCGGGTTAGGTGTTGGGAAAGGATTCCCGCCCCCCGAAGGAGACGGTAGGTGCACGGTCCATCCACTGGGGATCCCCCTCCCATCATAGACCCAGGTAAGTATTTTTCCTTTAGTTTTATTTCCCTTTATTTCATATATGTATGGTTTCCGCATTTGGATTGGTGCCCTTGTTTGGGTTTTGTGTTCCTAGGTTTAGGTTTATTACCTTTGTTGAGGTTTGGTATTTTTAGAGGACTTTCGTCCTCTTCAAAAAATTATTTGTGATCAATCTGGATTTTTAGAGTATGCCTGTGTCGACGTTTCGGCTCTTCTTGGCCTTCATCAGGACTGCACACTCTTTTTTTCATGGTTTCCCTGTGGGCTGTTTCCCCTTTGCAGGTCCCATGTCTGAATGAGCTTCTTGCTCTGAGCTTCATTCTTTTATACTCCAGGGGGGCGGAGCCAGTGGAGCTCTCCTTCTTGTATACCTGTTTTTGACATTTGGTACCCCTCCAACTGTTTTTTATTATTATATATGTATGAAATAAAGGATGTCCTTAATATGTGTTGTGTTTATTCCTTAAATTAGGCTATATTATATTTTTAGAGTCCTTAGGTTTAGGATTAATTATTGTTGGCACATTATAATTTTTTAGATCATGTTTGAGTTTTAATACATCACATTTTGGATTTTTTAATTATGGTTCTACGTCCGCTTTAGGGTTCCAAAGTCCTTAGGTTTAGGATTAGGCCAACTTAGGGTTCTATCATGGATTTAGGGTTGGGAATGAGGTTAGGGTTAGGATTAGATTTAGGATTAGGGCTAGAGAGTCGGATTTGGACTTAGAGGTAGGGTCCATACTTAGCAAGGTCACAAAATACTCCGAATTTGGGCTTGGTCCATTTTTGGTTAGCACGCATTTTGGGCTACCGGACATAATTATTGGGGCACGCATTTTGGGCTCCCTGCCATCCCTCTTTGGGCTCTATGGCAAAATTTTAAGTTTCCTTGCTTTTTTTCTGTACCCATTTCTCTATTCCTTGTCCTTTTCTCTCTCCCTTTCCATCATCCATCCTCCTTTCACCTCCTTTCCTTCCTCCTTTTTCCTTTCTTTCTCCCTTTAATTTTGGGTTTCTAGGTCAAGACGGTAAGGCTCTCCCCAGGGAGGCACAGGCGGGTTAGGTGTTGGGAAAGGATTCCCGCCCCCCGAAGGAGACGGTAGGTGCACGGTCCATCCACTGGGGATCCCCCTCCCATCATAGACCCAGGTAAGTATTTTTCCTTTAGTTTTATTTCCCTTTATTTCATATATGTATGGTTTCCGCATTTGGATTGGTGCCCTTGTTTGGGTTTTGTGTTCCTAGGTTTAGGTTTATTACCTTTGTTGAGGTTTGGTATTTTTAGAGGACTTTCGTCCTCTTCAAAAAATTATTTGTGATCAATCTGGATTTTTAGAGTATGCCTGTGTCGACGTTTCGGCTCTTCTTGGCCTTCATCAGGACTGCACACTCTTTTTTTCATGGTTTCCCTGTGGGCTGTTTCCCCTTTGCAGGTCCCATGTCTGAATGAGCTTCTTGCTCTGAGCTTCATTCTTTTATACTCCAGGGGGGCGGAGCCAGTGGAGCTCTCCTTCTTGTATACCTGTTTTTGACATTTGGTACCCCTCCAACTGTTTTTTATTATTATATATGTATGAAATAAAGGATGTCCTTAATATGTGTTGTGTTTATTCCTTAAATTAGGCTATATTATATTTTTAGAGTCCTTAGGTTTAGGATTAATTATTGTTGGCACATTATAATTTTTTAGATCATGTTTGAGTTTTAATACATCACATTTTGGATTTTTTAATTATGGTTCTACGTCCGCTTTAGGGTTCCAAAGTCCTTAGGTTTAGGATTAGGCCAACTTAGGGTTCTATCATGGATTTAGGGTTGGGAATGAGGTTAGGGTTAGGATTAGATTTAGGATTAGGGCTAGAGAGTCGGATTTGGACTTAGAGGTAGGGTCCATACTTAGCAAGGTCACAAAATACTCCGAATTTGGGCTTGGTCCATTTTTGGTTAGCACGCATTTTGGGCTACCGGACATAATTATTGGGGCACGCATTTTGGGCTCCCTGCCATCCCTCTTTGGGCTCTATGGCAAAATTTTAAGTTTCCTTGCTTTTTTTCTGTACCCATTTCTCTATTCCTTGTCCTTTTCTCTCTCCCTTTCCATCATCCATCCTCCTTTCACCTCCTTTCCTTCCTCCTTTTTCCTTTCTTTCTCCCTTTAATTTTGGGTTTCTAGGTCAAGACGGTAAGGCTCTCCCCAGGGAGGCACAGGCGGGTTAGGTGTTGGGAAAGGATTCCCGCCCCCCGAAGGAGACGGTAGGTGCACGGTCCATCCACTGGGGATCCCCCTCCCATCATAGACCCAGGTAAGTATTTTTCCTTTAGTTTTATTTCCCTTTATTTCATATATGTATGGTTTCCGCATTTGGATTGGTGCCCTTGTTTGGGTTTTGTGTTCCTAGGTTTAGGTTTATTACCTTTGTTGAGGTTTGGTATTTTTAGAGGACTTTCGTCCTCTTCAAAAAATTATTTGTGATCAATCTGGATTTTTAGAGTATGCCTGTGTCGACGTTTCGGCTCTTCTTGGCCTTCATCAGGACTGCACACTCTTTTTTTCATGGTTTCCCTGTGGGCTGTTTCCCCTTTGCAGGTCCCATGTCTGAATGAGCTTCTTGCTCTGAGCTTCATTCTTTTATACTCCAGGGGGGCGGAGCCAGTGGAGCTCTCCTTCTTGTATACCTGTTTTTGACATTTGGTACCCCTCCAACTGTTTTTTATTATTATATATGTATGAAATAAAGGATGTCCTTAATATGTGTTGTGTTTATTCCTTAAATTAGGCTATATTATATTTTTAGAGTCCTTAGGTTTAGGATTAATTATTGTTGGCACATTATAATTTTTTAGATCATGTTTGAGTTTTAATACATCACATTTTGGATTTTTTAATTATGGTTCTACGTCCGCTTTAGGGTTCCAAAGTCCTTAGGTTTAGGATTAGGCCAACTTAGGGTTCTATCATGGATTTAGGGTTGGGAATGAGGTTAGGGTTAGGATTAGATTTAGGATTAGGGCTAGAGAGTCGGATTTGGACTTAGAGGTAGGGTCCATACTTAGCAAGGTCACAAAATACTCCGAATTTGGGCTTGGTCCATTTTTGGTTAGCACGCATTTTGGGCTACCGGACATAATTATTGGGGCACGCATTTTGGGCTCCCTGCCATCCCTCTTTGGGCTCTATGGCAAAATTTTAAGTTTCCTTGCTTTTTTTCTGTACCCATTTCTCTATTCCTTGTCCTTTTCTCTCTCCCTTTCCATCATCCATCCTCCTTTCACCTCCTTTCCTTCCTCCTTTTTCCTTTCTTTCTCCCTTTAATTTTGGGTTTCTAGGTCAAGACGGTAAGGCTCTCCCCAGGGAGGCACAGGCGGGTTAGGTGTTGGGAAAGGATTCCCGCCCCCCGAAGGAGACGGTAGGTGCACGGTCCATCCACTGGGGATCCCCCTCCCATCATAGACCCAGGTAAGTATTTTTCCTTTAGTTTTATTTCCCTTTATTTCATATATGTATGGTTTCCGCATTTGGATTGGTGCCCTTGTTTGGGTTTTGTGTTCCTAGGTTTAGGTTTATTACCTTTGTTGAGGTTTGGTATTTTTAGAGGACTTTCGTCCTCTTCAAAAAATTATTTGTGATCAATCTGGATTTTTAGAGTATGCCTGTGTCGACGTTTCGGCTCTTCTTGGCCTTCATCAGGACTGCACACTCTTTTTTTCATGGTTTCCCTGTGGGCTGTTTCCCCTTTGCAGGTCCCATGTCTGAATGAGCTTCTTGCTCTGAGCTTCATTCTTTTATACTCCAGGGGGGCGGAGCCAGTGGAGCTCTCCTTCTTGTATACCTGTTTTTGACATTTGGTACCCCTCCAACTGTTTTTTATTATTATATATGTATGAAATAAAGGATGTCCTTAATATGTGTTGTGTTTATTCCTTAAATTAGGCTATATTATATTTTTAGAGTCCTTAGGTTTAGGATTAATTATTGTTGGCACATTATAATTTTTTAGATCATGTTTGAGTTTTAATACATCACATTTTGGATTTTTTAATTATGGTTCTACGTCCGCTTTAGGGTTCCAAAGTCCTTAGGTTTAGGATTAGGCCAACTTAGGGTTCTATCATGGATTTAGGGTTGGGAATGAGGTTAGGGTTAGGATTAGATTTAGGATTAGGGCTAGAGAGTCGGATTTGGACTTAGAGGTAGGGTCCATACTTAGCAAGGTCACAAAATACTCCGAATTTGGGCTTGGTCCATTTTTGGTTAGCACGCATTTTGGGCTACCGGACATAATTATTGGGGCACGCATTTTGGGCTCCCTGCCATCCCTCTTTGGGCTCTATGGCAAAATTTTAAGTTTCCTTGCTTTTTTTCTGTACCCATTTCTCTATTCCTTGTCCTTTTCTCTCTCCCTTTCCATCATCCATCCTCCTTTCACCTCCTTTCCTTCCTCCTTTTTCCTTTCTTTCTCCCTTTAATTTTGGGTTTCTAGGTCAAGACGGTAAGGCTCTCCCCAGGGAGGCACAGGCGGGTTAGGTGTTGGGAAAGGATTCCCGCCCCCCGAAGGAGACGGTAGGTGCACGGTCCATCCACTGGGGATCCCCCTCCCATCATAGACCCAGGTAAGTATTTTTCCTTTAGTTTTATTTCCCTTTATTTCATATATGTATGGTTTCCGCATTTGGATTGGTGCCCTTGTTTGGGTTTTGTGTTCCTAGGTTTAGGTTTATTACCTTTGTTGAGGTTTGGTATTTTTAGAGGACTTTCGTCCTCTTCAAAAAATTATTTGTGATCAATCTGGATTTTTAGAGTATGCCTGTGTCGACGTTTCGGCTCTTCTTGGCCTTCATCAGGACTGCACACTCTTTTTTTCATGGTTTCCCTGTGGGCTGTTTCCCCTTTGCAGGTCCCATGTCTGAATGAGCTTCTTGCTCTGAGCTTCATTCTTTTATACTCCAGGGGGGCGGAGCCAGTGGAGCTCTCCTTCTTGTATACCTGTTTTTGACATTTGGTACCCCTCCAACTGTTTTTTATTATTATATATGTATGAAATAAAGGATGTCCTTAATATGTGTTGTGTTTATTCCTTAAATTAGGCTATATTATATTTTTAGAGTCCTTAGGTTTAGGATTAATTATTGTTGGCACATTATAATTTTTTAGATCATGTTTGAGTTTTAATACATCACATTTTGGATTTTTTAATTATGGTTCTACGTCCGCTTTAGGGTTCCAAAGTCCTTAGGTTTAGGATTAGGCCAACTTAGGGTTCTATCATGGATTTAGGGTTGGGAATGAGGTTAGGGTTAGGATTAGATTTAGGATTAGGGCTAGAGAGTCGGATTTGGACTTAGAGGTAGGGTCCATACTTAGCAAGGTCACAAAATACTCCGAATTTGGGCTTGGTCCATTTTTGGTTAGCACGCATTTTGGGCTACCGGACATAATTATTGGGGCACGCATTTTGGGCTCCCTGCCATCCCTCTTTGGGCTCTATGGCAAAATTTTAAGTTTCCTTGCTTTTTTTCTGTACCCATTTCTCTATTCCTTGTCCTTTTCTCTCTCCCTTTCCATCATCCATCCTCCTTTCACCTCCTTTCCTTCCTCCTTTTTCCTTTCTTTCTCCCTTTAATTTTGGGTTTCTAGGTCAAGACGGTAAGGCTCTCCCCAGGGAGGCACAGGCGGGTTAGGTGTTGGGAAAGGATTCCCGCCCCCCGAAGGAGACGGTAGGTGCACGGTCCATCCACTGGGGATCCCCCTCCCATCATAGACCCAGGTAAGTATTTTTCCTTTAGTTTTATTTCCCTTTATTTCATATATGTATGGTTTCCGCATTTGGATTGGTGCCCTTGTTTGGGTTTTGTGTTCCTAGGTTTAGGTTTATTACCTTTGTTGAGGTTTGGTATTTTTAGAGGACTTTCGTCCTCTTCAAAAAATTATTTGTGATCAATCTGGATTTTTAGAGTATGCCTGTGTCGACGTTTCGGCTCTTCTTGGCCTTCATCAGGACTGCACACTCTTTTTTTCATGGTTTCCCTGTGGGCTGTTTCCCCTTTGCAGGTCCCATGTCTGAATGAGCTTCTTGCTCTGAGCTTCATTCTTTTATACTCCAGGGGGGCGGAGCCAGTGGAGCTCTCCTTCTTGTATACCTGTTTTTGACATTTGGTACCCCTCCAACTGTTTTTTATTATTATATATGTATGAAATAAAGGATGTCCTTAATATGTGTTGTGTTTATTCCTTAAATTAGGCTATATTATATTTTTAGAGTCCTTAGGTTTAGGATTAATTATTGTTGGCACATTATAATTTTTTAGATCATGTTTGAGTTTTAATACATCACATTTTGGATTTTTTAATTATGGTTCTACGTCCGCTTTAGGGTTCCAAAGTCCTTAGGTTTAGGATTAGGCCAACTTAGGGTTCTATCATGGATTTAGGGTTGGGAATGAGGTTAGGGTTAGGATTAGATTTAGGATTAGGGCTAGAGAGTCGGATTTGGACTTAGAGGTAGGGTCCATACTTAGCAAGGTCACAAAATACTCCGAATTTGGGCTTGGTCCATTTTTGGTTAGCACGCATTTTGGGCTACCGGACATAATTATTGGGGCACGCATTTTGGGCTCCCTGCCATCCCTCTTTGGGCTCTATGGCAAAATTTTAAGTTTCCTTGCTTTTTTTCTGTACCCATTTCTCTATTCCTTGTCCTTTTCTCTCTCCCTTTCCATCATCCATCCTCCTTTCACCTCCTTTCCTTCCTCCTTTTTCCTTTCTTTCTCCCTTTAATTTTGGGTTTCTAGGTCAAGACGGTAAGGCTCTCCCCAGGGAGGCACAGGCGGGTTAGGTGTTGGGAAAGGATTCCCGCCCCCCGAAGGAGACGGTAGGTGCACGGTCCATCCACTGGGGATCCCCCTCCCATCATAGACCCAGGTAAGTATTTTTCCTTTAGTTTTATTTCCCTTTATTTCATATATGTATGGTTTCCGCATTTGGATTGGTGCCCTTGTTTGGGTTTTGTGTTCCTAGGTTTAGGTTTATTACCTTTGTTGAGGTTTGGTATTTTTAGAGGACTTTCGTCCTCTTCAAAAAATTATTTGTGATCAATCTGGATTTTTAGAGTATGCCTGTGTCGACGTTTCGGCTCTTCTTGGCCTTCATCAGGACTGCACACTCTTTTTTTCATGGTTTCCCTGTGGGCTGTTTCCCCTTTGCAGGTCCCATGTCTGAATGAGCTTCTTGCTCTGAGCTTCATTCTTTTATACTCCAGGGGGGCGGAGCCAGTGGAGCTCTCCTTCTTGTATACCTGTTTTTGACATTTGGTACCCCTCCAACTGTTTTTTATTATTATATATGTATGAAATAAAGGATGTCCTTAATATGTGTTGTGTTTATTCCTTAAATTAGGCTATATTATATTTTTAGAGTCCTTAGGTTTAGGATTAATTATTGTTGGCACATTATAATTTTTTAGATCATGTTTGAGTTTTAATACATCACATTTTGGATTTTTTAATTATGGTTCTACGTCCGCTTTAGGGTTCCAAAGTCCTTAGGTTTAGGATTAGGCCAACTTAGGGTTCTATCATGGATTTAGGGTTGGGAATGAGGTTAGGGTTAGGATTAGATTTAGGATTAGGGCTAGAGAGTCGGATTTGGACTTAGAGGTAGGGTCCATACTTAGCAAGGTCACAAAATACTCCGAATTTGGGCTTGGTCCATTTTTGGTTAGCACGCATTTTGGGCTACCGGACATAATTATTGGGGCACGCATTTTGGGCTCCCTGCCATCCCTCTTTGGGCTCTATGGCAAAATTTTAAGTTTCCTTGCTTTTTTTCTGTACCCATTTCTCTATTCCTTGTCCTTTTCTCTCTCCCTTTCCATCATCCATCCTCCTTTCACCTCCTTTCCTTCCTCCTTTTTCCTTTCTTTCTCCCTTTAATTTTGGGTTTCTAGGTCAAGACGGTAAGGCTCTCCCCAGGGAGGCACAGGCGGGTTAGGTGTTGGGAAAGGATTCCCGCCCCCCGAAGGAGACGGTAGGTGCACGGTCCATCCACTGGGGATCCCCCTCCCATCATAGACCCAGGTAAGTATTTTTCCTTTAGTTTTATTTCCCTTTATTTCATATATGTATGGTTTCCGCATTTGGATTGGTGCCCTTGTTTGGGTTTTGTGTTCCTAGGTTTAGGTTTATTACCTTTGTTGAGGTTTGGTATTTTTAGAGGACTTTCGTCCTCTTCAAAAAATTATTTGTGATCAATCTGGATTTTTAGAGTATGCCTGTGTCGACGTTTCGGCTCTTCTTGGCCTTCATCAGGACTGCACACTCTTTTTTTCATGGTTTCCCTGTGGGCTGTTTCCCCTTTGCAGGTCCCATGTCTG
The DNA here is from genome assembly GCF_963422515.1 of Blennius ocellaris. Classification (NCBI taxonomy): domain Eukaryota; kingdom Metazoa; phylum Chordata; class Actinopteri; order Blenniiformes; family Blenniidae; genus Blennius; species Blennius ocellaris. The sequence goes on along the minus strand of NW_027662309.1, from coordinate 145,157 downwards.
AATGAGCTTCTTGCTCTGAGCTTCATTCTTTTATACTCCAGGGGGGCGGAGCCAGTGGAGCTCTCCTTCTTGTATACCTGTTTTTGACATTTGGTACCCCTCCAACTGTTTTTTATTATTATATATGTATGAAATAAAGGATGTCCTTAATATGTGTTGTGTTTATTCCTTAAATTAGGCTATATTATATTTTTAGAGTCCTTAGGTTTAGGATTAATTATTGTTGGCACATTATAATTTTTTAGATCATGTTTGAGTTTTAATACATCACATTTTGGATTTTTTAATTATGGTTCTACGTCCGCTTTAGGGTTCCAAAGTCCTTAGGTTTAGGATTAGGCCAACTTAGGGTTCTATCATGGATTTAGGGTTGGGAATGAGGTTAGGGTTAGGATTAGATTTAGGATTAGGGCTAGAGAGTCGGATTTGGACTTAGAGGTAGGGTCCATACTTAGCAAGGTCACAAAATACTCCGAATTTGGGCTTGGTCCATTTTTGGTTAGCACGCATTTTGGGCTACCGGACATAATTATTGGGGCACGCATTTTGGGCTCCCTGCCATCCCTCTTTGGGCTCTATGGCAAAATTTTAAGTTTCCTTGCTTTTTTTCTGTACCCATTTCTCTATTCCTTGTCCTTTTCTCTCTCCCTTTCCATCATCCATCCTCCTTTCACCTCCTTTCCTTCCTCCTTTTTCCTTTCTTTCTCCCTTTAATTTTGGGTTTCTAGGTCAAGACGGTAAGGCTCTCCCCAGGGAGGCACAGGCGGGTTAGGTGTTGGGAAAGGATTCCCGCCCCCCGAAGGAGACGGTAGGTGCACGGTCCATCCACTGGGGATCCCCCTCCCATCATAGACCCAGGTAAGTATTTTTCCTTTAGTTTTATTTCCCTTTATTTCATATATGTATGGTTTCCGCATTTGGATTGGTGCCCTTGTTTGGGTTTTGTGTTCCTAGGTTTAGGTTTATTACCTTTGTTGAGGTTTGGTATTTTTAGAGGACTTTCGTCCTCTTCAAAAAATTATTTGTGATCAATCTGGATTTTTAGAGTATGCCTGTGTCGACGTTTCGGCTCTTCTTGGCCTTCATCAGGACTGCACACTCTTTTTTTCATGGTTTCCCTGTGGGCTGTTTCCCCTTTGCAGGTCCCATGTCTGAATGAGCTTCTTGCTCTGAGCTTCATTCTTTTATACTCCAGGGGGGCGGAGCCAGTGGAGCTCTCCTTCTTGTATACCTGTTTTTGACATTTGGTACCCCTCCAACTGTTTTTTATTATTATATATGTATGAAATAAAGGATGTCCTTAATATGTGTTGTGTTTATTCCTTAAATTAGGCTATATTATATTTTTAGAGTCCTTAGGTTTAGGATTAATTATTGTTGGCACATTATAATTTTTTAGATCATGTTTGAGTTTTAATACATCACATTTTGGATTTTTTAATTATGGTTCTACGTCCGCTTTAGGGTTCCAAAGTCCTTAGGTTTAGGATTAGGCCAACTTAGGGTTCTATCATGGATTTAGGGTTGGGAATGAGGTTAGGGTTAGGATTAGATTTAGGATTAGGGCTAGAGAGTCGGATTTGGACTTAGAGGTAGGGTCCATACTTAGCAAGGTCACAAAATACTCCGAATTTGGGCTTGGTCCATTTTTGGTTAGCACGCATTTTGGGCTACCGGACATAATTATTGGGGCACGCATTTTGGGCTCCCTGCCATCCCTCTTTGGGCTCTATGGCAAAATTTTAAGTTTCCTTGCTTTTTTTCTGTACCCATTTCTCTATTCCTTGTCCTTTTCTCTCTCCCTTTCCATCATCCATCCTCCTTTCACCTCCTTTCCTTCCTCCTTTTTCCTTTCTTTCTCCCTTTAATTTTGGGTTTCTAGGTCAAGACGGTTAGGGTTAGGGTTAGGGTTAGGGTTAGGTTAGGGTTAGGGTTAGGGTTAGGTTAGGGTTAGGGTTAGGGTTAGGGTTAGGGTTAGGGGTTAGGGTTAGGGTTAGGGTTAGGGTTAGGTTTGGAACATAGTCGAGGAGGCACGGGCAACAGAACGATCTTCTTTGTAAAAAAGCAAAAACCCGTAAAATCGGCTTATGGTTGTGTAATAATGGTGTCATAACCAAAATTCAGAAAATCAAAAGGGGAAGGCAAGAAGGTGGGTGACAGGGGAAGCTGAGTGTGGATAAGGTACAGTGGGAAGGTAATTTGAGAGGGGATCAAGAATTTAGGTTTAGGCAAGGGGAAAAAAGGGGTTAAGTTTAGGAGCGGTAGAGGGTGGGAGGGTAGGAGGGAGGGAAGGGAGTTTGGTTTAGGCAAGGAAGGGAGGACTTAGGTTTAGGTGAGGGGGGGAGGGTTTAGGAGAAGGGGAGACCTTAGGATTAGGAAAGGTAGAGGGTAGGGGATCAGGAGGAGGAAGGAAATTAGGTTTAGGCAAGGAAATGAGAGAGGTTAAGTTTAGGAGAGGTAGAGGGTAGGGGGTCATCTTGAGTAATTCTGTTAAAAGAATATTAGAACATTTTAAAAGATAATTAAGAGATTAAAATCGGAGCTAGAGTATAAAAGTTGTCTACAGACTTTATTAAAATTAAGTGGATTGTTCATTGTCTTTTCCAGGTGGTCTGTAGGGGTCGTGGAGAGTATCTGGTCTTTAGTGGGACGTTGTGGTGTAGAGGTAGGTGGTTTCCCCATTTGAAGGCCTGTCGGCTCTCTGTTGACCCGGGTGGAATCTCCTCACTTTGGGAGTCCCGCTGAATGGTGGTCTCGGCCCGCTGGGTGGTGGTCTCGGCCCGCCGGTGGATACGCTGGTGAGGGGCCCGCTGTGGTGGTACGTAGGTCTCCCTCCGTCCCTTCAGCTGGGTGATGGTCTCGGCCTTCTGGTGGATCCACTGCTGGGGGGCCGGCTGGGGTACTATGTGGGTCTCCCTCCGTCCGCTCCTGTCGGTGGTTCCGGGGGTTCGGGCCTGGTGGGTCGTGGCTGGTATCTGCTTCTGGGGCCTGCTGGGGTGTGGTCCCTCCGTTCCTCGGGTTGGTTGGGGGGTCGGTGTAGGGGGACTCCGGGGAGGTCCCTCCTGCCATTTCGCCCGTTCCATGTTCACCTCCTGTTGGATGGAGGTGGCCGGGGAGGGGGAGGTCTTGGTCTCCTCAGCAGGGCTGGTGTCATCCAGACCCTCCGTTTGTGATCCCACCGTTCTGGAGTGGAGGGGTGGTGTGAGGTCTGGGTCAGGGTGGTAAGCAGACCAAATGAGTATGTTTGTGTGTGCTTCTCCCAATGTTTGTGTAGTGAGGCGGCGACCATATCTTTTTTTGGCCATATTAATTGCAGTCTGCCAGGCCGAAGGTTGAAACGGCTGGCTGCTTTCAATTAATAGGCAAAGATTGGATTGTGTCTCCTCATAGTGGTCCTGTAGTATTTTCAGATTGTTTTTCATCCAGAGGTATGTATTTTCTTTAATTTTGTCTTTCACCTTCTGGGTGGGGCCTGCAGGCTTTATGAAATCGGTTAATTTGTTTGTTTTCTTTTCCATGCCAGGTGGGATGATGTCATCTTCAATTGCCTGGTCTATGGTGTGAGTGTGGTGGAAGACTTGGATCGTTTTAAAATATAATGTAGACCTGATTTTAGTCTTTGTGGGGTCCAAACCTTGTAGGTCAGCTCTTGGCCATGTGCAGGTGTGTGGATCCCATGATTCGTCAGGTCGGTAGGGGAAATGAGTATTCACCAGGTTCTCCAGTGCGGAAGTCATCTTCTCAATAAAAGAAAGGTAAGTAAAGAAGGTAAGTATAAAGGATTACATAAAAGGAGGTAAGTATAAAAGGTGGTAAGAGGAATGATTGTTAAAAGGGTAAGTATTTCTAAAAAAGATGGATAAAACTAAGTCCTCTATCCTTATTAGGTGAGTGAGGCCAGTGATATCCCTTCTTACTAAAAAATTAAATAACCATACAATCCAAAAAAGGTAAATGAAATAAAATTCAGGAAGGTACAAGGAGGAGATTTAAAGGAGGATTGAAAAATGCTAAGATTTAAAATGACTGAGAGTTATTAATAATAAGTCAAAGAATGAAATTTGTTGACTAAAACTTTTTACAAAAGAGGATGATTCCGTTCCAGAGAGGCTTAAACCAGAATCGCGTGAACCACACCAACCTCGAAATCTGGACCGCTGTGGGATGTGTCCAGGATTTGGAGCCCGCCGTACAGAAGGATCTGTTTTCTCCGGAGGCCGTCGCTGGATCTCCTTCTTTGAAGCAGCCGGTTTCAGGATGTGGAATAAAACTGTCCTTTTGCATTCATTCAGTTAAAAATAAAAACTTTACTGAGCTCAGTTAAAAAATCCTAAAAGCAAACAATTCATAAAATCCTCAGTCTCTGCGAAGAGAAAAAGGAAAAAAGGTTAAAAGCCCAACGTTTCGACTGTGCGTCTTCCTCAGGGGCGTGGGGTTAGGGTTAGGGTTAGGGTTAGGGTTAGGGTTAGGGTTAGGGTTAGGGTTAGGGTTAGGTTAGGGTTAGGGTTAGGTTTGGAACATAGTGGAAAAGGCACGGGCAACAGAACGATCTTCCTTGTTAAAAAGCAAAAACCCATAAAATCGGCTTGTGGTTTTGTAATAAAGGTGTAATAACCAAAATTCAGAAAATCAAAGGGGAAGGCAAGAAGGTGGGTGACAGGGGAAGCTGAGTGTGGATAAGGTACAGTGGGAAGGTAATTTGAGAGGGGATCAAGAATTTTGGTTTAGGCAGGGGGAGGAAAGGGGTTAAGTTTAGGAGCGGTAGAGGGTGGGAGGGTAGGAAGGGAGTTAGGTTTAGGCAAGGAAGGACTTAGGTTTAGGAGAGGGGGGAGGGGTTTAGGAGAAGGGTAGACCTTAGGTTTAGGAAAGGTAGAGGGTAGGGGATCAGAAGGAGGAAGGAAATTAGATTTAGGCAAGGAAAGGAGAGAGGTTAAGTTTAGGAGAGGTAGAGGGTAGGGGGTCATCTTGAGTAATTCTGTTAAAAGAATATTAGAACATTTTAAAAGATAATTAAGAGATTAAAATCGGAGCTAGAGTATAAAAGTTGTCTACAGACTTTATTAAAATTAAGTGAATTGTTCATTGTCTTTTCCAGGTGGTCTGTAGGGGTCGTGGAGAGTATCTGGTCTTTAGTGGGACGTTGTGGTGTAGAGGTAGGTGGTTTAGGGTTAGGGTTAGGGTTAGGGTTAGGGTTAGGGTTAGGGTTAGGGTTAGGGTTAGGGAGGGGACATAGACGAGTAGGCATTGGCAACAGGACTAGTAACTTAACAAGCAACCATCCCAATCATAGAATAAACAGGATATTCATATCATCACAAATGAAAAGGAGTTAAAAGAAGTAAAATAAAACCCGAAAAGAAAAAGTATAATACTTAAAAATTACAGTCATCAGAAGAATTAAACAACACAAAAAAAAGAGAATAAAAAATTAAAACCGTGAGGGAATTACGTCCCAAGGTCCAGATAAAAGCATGAGAAATTGTATTAGTTAGGGGGCCAGCCTGTTGGAATGGTGTAAGTTATATAGACGGTCTTTTGGCTCCATCTAGGGGAGACGGAGGAGTATTGTCATTTGGAGTTAAAAAATCACATCATTCAACGGTCTTTCTATGGGAGGGAGATAAGGAAGAGAAGAAAGAAGATTAAGACACAGGAAAAGTCTTTATAAAAGGGAATGGAGGGGGGGGAAAAGGGGGGGGGGGGGGGCTTTAGGTTTAGGTCAGGAAGTGAAGGGGTTAGGGTTAGGAAGAAAGAGTGGGTAGGGTGGTGTAGAAGAATGGGGGTTGAAGAGAGGGTAAGGGTTAGGATTAGGCATGGGGGTGGGTAGGGGGGGGGGGGGGGGAGAATTAGGGTTAGGTCAGGAAATGAAGGGTTAGGGTTAGGGTTAGGGTTAGGGTTAGGGTTAGGGTTAGGGTTAGGGTTAGGTTAGGGTTAGGGTTAGGGTTAGGGTTAGGGTTAGGGTTAGGGTTAGGTTAGGGTTAGGGTTAGGGTTAGGGTTAGGGTTAGGGTTAGGGTTAGGTTAGGGTTAGGGTTAGGGTTAGGGTTAGGGTTAGGGTTAGGGTTAGGTTAGGGTTAGGGTTAGGGTTAGGGTTAGGGTTAGGTTAGGGTTAGTTAGGGTTAGTTAGGGTTAGGGTTAGGGTTAGGGTTAGGGTTAGGGTTAGGGTTAGGGTTAGGGTTTAGGGTTAGGGTTAGGGTTAGGGTTAGGGTTAGGGTTAGGGTTAGGGTTAGGTTTGGAACATAGTCGAGAAGGCACGGGCAACAGAACGATCTTCTTTGTAAAAAAGCAAAACCCGTAAAATCGGCTTATGGTTGTGTAATAATGGTGTAATAACCAAAATTCAGAAAATCAAAGGGGAAGGCAAGAAGGTGGGTGACAGGGGAAGCTGGGTGTGGATAAGATACAGTGGGAAGGTAATTTGAGAGGGGATCAAGAATTTAGGTTTAGGCAAGGGGAAAAAAAGTTTTTAAGTTTAGGAGCGGTAGAGGGTGGGAGGGTAGGAGGGAGGGAAGGGAGTTTGGTTTAGGCAAGGAAGGGAGGACTTAGGTTTAGGTGAGGGGGGGAGGGTTTAGGAGAAGGGGAGACCTTAGGATTAGGAAAGGTAGAGGGTAGGGGATCAGGAGGAGGAAGGAAATTAGGTTTAGGCAAGGAAATGAGAGAGGTTAAGTTTAGGAAAGGTAGAGGGTAGGGGGTAGGAGGAGGGGGGGGGGTTTAGGGGGAAGAGGGAGGTAAGGGTCAGGTAGAGGGTGGGTGGGTGGGTGGGAGAGAAAAGAGGGGGTGGGGGAAAGGGGAAAAAAAGGGAAATGTCATCTTGAGTAATTCTGTTAAAAGAATATTGGAATCATTTTAAAAGGTAATTTAAGAGATTAAAATCGGAGCTAGAATATAAAGGTTGTCTACAGGCTTTATTAAAATTAAATGAATTGTTCATTGTCTTTTCCAGGTGGTCTGTAGGGGTCGTGGAGAGAATCTGGTCTTTAGTGGGACGTTGTGGTGTAGAGGTAGGTGGTTTCCCCATTTGAAGGCCTGTTGGCTCTCTGTTGACCCGGGTGGAATCTCCTCACTTTGGGAGTCCCGCCGAGTGGTGGTCTCGGCCCGCTGGGTGGTGGTCTCGGCCCGCTGGGTGGTGTTCTCGGTCCGCCGGTGGATACGCTGGTGAGGGGCCCGCTGTGGTGGTACGTAGGTCTCCCTCCGTCCATTCAGCTGGGTGATGGTCTCGGCCTTCTGGTGGGTCCACTGCTGGGGGGCCGGCTGGGGTGCTGTGTGGGTCTCCCTCCGTCCGCTCCTGTCGGTGGTTCCGGGGGTTCGGGCCTGGTGGGTCGTGGCTGGTATCTGCTTCTGGGGCCTGCTGGGGTGTGGTCCCTCCGTTCCTCGGGTTGGTTGGGGGGTCGGTGTAGGGGGACTCCGGGGGGGTCCCTCCTGCCGTTTCGCCCGTTCCATGTTCCCCTCCTGTTGGATGGAGGTGGCCGGGGAGGGGGAGGTCTTGGTCTCCTCAGCAGGGCTGGTGTCATCCAGACCCTCGGTTTGCGAACCCACTGTCCTGGAGTGGAGGGGTGGTGGTGAGGTGTTTGGGTCAATGTCGTAAAGGGCCCACTCAAGAATTTTTTGGTGTGCTTCGTTAATAGCAGTTGGTTTGAGACGGTGACCAAATCTTTTATTAGCCATGTTGAGAGCAGTTTGCCATGCCGATGGTTGGAACGGCTGGCTGTTTTCAACCAACATGCTGAGTTTGGTCACCGCCTCCTCATAGTGATCTTGTAGTGTCTGTAAAATATTTTTCATCCAGAGGTACGTGTTGGTTTTAATCTTATCTTTTACCTTCTGGGTGGGGCCTGCTGGCTTGATGAAATCAGAAAGTTTATTGATTTTCTTTTCCATCCCTGGTGGAATAGAGTCGTTTTCAATGGCTTCAAATACTATGTTTTCATGGTGGATGACCTGTATGGTTTTAAAGTAAAGAGTGGACCTAATCTTTGATTTTGCAGGGTCCAAACCTTGCAGGTCTGCTCTGGGCCATGTCGCGTGCCGTAGAATGGTCTCCAAGTCCCCCTGGTCTGGAAAGTGATTACTCACCAGTTTCTCCAGCGTCAGAAACATCTCTCAGAAAGGAAAGGTAAGTATAAGGTAAGTATATAAAAAAGGTAAGTAAAAAAATTAAAGGAAAAAACTAAAATAAAAGAAGATTATTAAATAGGTTGGATTTTCTATAAGAGTGAATAAAACTAGGTCCTCTGTCCTGGTGAAGGTGGTTAAAGACTAGTAAAATACTACTCCCGTAAAGAAATAAAACAACCAAAAATCAAGTAAGTAAATAAAATAGATAAGGGTAAGAAGTAGAGATTAAAAGAGGATCGATAAAGGCTCAGATTTAAAATAACTGAGAGTGTATGATGATAAGTAAAAGAATGAAAATTGTTTGTTAAAACCTTTTACAAAAGAGGATGATTCTGTTCCAGAGAGGCTTAAGCCAGAATCGAGTGAACCACACCAACCTCGAAATCCGGACCGCTGTGGGATGTGTCCAGGATCTGGAACTCGCCGTACAGGAGGACCTGTTTTCTCCGGAGGCCGTCGCTGGATCCCCTTCTTTAAAGCAGCCGGTTTCAGGATGTGGAATAAATTGTCCTTTTGTATTCATTCAGTTAAAAACACACATTTTACTGAGCTCAGCTAAAAAAATCCTAAAAGCAAACAGTTCATTAAAATCCTCAGTCTCTGCGAAGAGAAAAAAGGAAAAAAGGTTAAAAGCCCAACGTTTCGACTGTGCGTCTTCCTCAGGGGCGTTAGAGAAATGTTTGTGGCAGGTGGCTTTTCAAGTTCCTGTGGAGGGAGTTTACAGGATGTGGGAGGAGCCAAAGCAGGAAGTGGAACACCATCTTTGTAGTTTTTTTCAGGTTGTCGTCCATCTGCTATGATTTCATTTTGGCTCCCCCGTGTGGTCACTTTAAGATTACGGCTGCCTCTCTGGAAGGAAACAGAGCCTTACAAACAGGAAATAAGAGAATAAAAGAGGAATTCAAACCTTTGTAAAAGGAATAAAAGAGATGATGAGAGATGTTTATAAAAGATGTTGTAAGAACCCTAATGGACTAAAAGACTTTATAAATAAGTAGCTCCTGTTTAAAAAACTCCTAAGAAAACTTATAAGAAGGAGGAGAGAGTAAAAAGAGGGTAATGTCAGGGTGAGACCAGGTCGAGGGACTATTTTGTGGGTTTTTTTGGAGTGATGAAAGAGGTCATAGCTCCAATTCAGTGGGCAAGTCCAAGCTCTCCGTGCCAAGCCTGCCGGATCCTGTTCCAAAAGATGCCAGCAGGAGAAAAGCTGGTGTCCCGAGGTTGTGAGTCCCATAAAACAATAAAAGGTGTGTTTTTTCCATAAAAACTTCAAGCACACGATGTGTTTACTAAAACCGGGTCTGCCCTGAAAGCTAGTTCTAAAATTTTCTAAGAGAAGAAAAATTATAAAACTGGGAAGTTTAAAAGGTCCATAAAATCATCTTTCCCAATGGGATATGTTTAAAAGGGTTAAAAATTGCTTTTTTGAATAGATGCCTGGCTCTGGCAAGGTTAGGTTTGGAACATAGTCGAGAAGGCACGGGCAACAGAACGATCTTCTTTGTAAAAAAGCAAAACCCGTAAAATCGGCTTATGGTTGTGTAATAATGGTGTAATAACCAAAATTCAGAAAATCAAAGGGGAAGGCAAGAAGGTGGGTGACAGGGGAAGCTGGGTGTGGATAAGATACAGTGGGAAGGTAATTTGAGAGGGGATCAAGAATTTAGGTTTAGGCAAGGGGAAAAAAAGTTTTTAAGTTTAGGAGCGGTAGAGGGTGGGAGGGTAGGAGGGAGGGAAGGGAGTTTGGTTTAGGCAAGGAAGGGAGGACTTAGGTTTAGGTGAGGGGGGGAGGGTTTAGGAGAAGGGGAGACCTTAGGATTAGGAAAGGTAGAGGGTAGGGGATCAGGAGGAGGAAGGAAATTAGGTTTAGGCAAGGAAATGAGAGAGGTTAAGTTTAGGAAAGGTAGAGGGTAGGGGGTAGGAGGAGGGGGGGGGGTTTAGGGGGAAGAGGGAGGTAAGGGTCAGGTAGAGGGTGGGTGGGTGGGTGGGAGAGAAAAGAGGGGGTGGGGGAAAGGGGAAAAAAAGGGAAATGTCATCTTGAGTAATTCTGTTAAAAGAATATTGGAATCATTTTAAAAGGTAATTTAAGAGATTAAAATCGGAGCTAGAATATAAAGGTTGTCTACAGGCTTTATTAAAATTAAATGAATTGTTCATTGTCTTTTCCAGGTGGTCTGTAGGGGTCGTGGAGAGAATCTGGTCTTTAGTGGGACGTTGTGGTGTAGAGGTAGGTGGTTTCCCCATTTGAAGGCCTGTTGGCTCTCTGTTGACCCGGGTGGAATCTCCTCACTTTGGGAGTCCCGCCGAGTGGTGGTCTCGGCCCGCTGGGTGGTGGTCTCGGCCCGCTGGGTGGTGTTCTCGGTCCGCCGGTGGATACGCTGGTGAGGGGCCCGCTGTGGTGGTACGTAGGTCTCCCTCCGTCCATTCAGCTGGGTGATGGTCTCGGCCTTCTGGTGGGTCCACTGCTGGGGGGCCGGCTGGGGTGCTGTGTGGGTCTCCCTCCGTCCGCTCCTGTCGGTGGTTCCGGGGGTTCGGGCCTGGTGGGTCGTGGCTGGTATCTGCTTCTGGGGCCTGCTGGGGTGTGGTCCCTCCGTTCCTCGGGTTGGTTGGGGGGTCGGTGTAGGGGGACTCCGGGGGGGTCCCTCCTGCCGTTTCGCCCGTTCCATGTTCCCCTCCTGTTGGATGGAGGTGGCCGGGGAGGGGGAGGTCTTGGTCTCCTCAGCAGGGCTGGTGTCATCCAGACCCTCGGTTTGCGAACCCACTGTCCTGGAGTGGAGGGGTGGTGGTGAGGTGTTTGGGTCAATGTCGTAAAGGGCCCACTCAAGAATTTTTTGGTGTGCTTCGTTAATAGCAGTTGGTTTGAGACGGTGACCAAATCTTTTATTAGCCATGTTGAGAGCAGTTTGCCATGCCGATGGTTGGAACGGCTGGCTGTTTTCAACCAACATGCTGAGTTTGGTCACCGCCTCCTCATAGTGATCTTGTAGTGTCTGTAAAATATTTTTCATCCAGAGGTACGTGTTGGTTTTAATCTTATCTTTTACCTTCTGGGTGGGGCCTGCTGGCTTGATGAAATCAGAAAGTTTATTGATTTTCTTTTCCATCCCTGGTGGAATAGAGTCGTTTTCAATGGCTTCAAATACTATGTTTTCATGGTGGATGACCTGTATGGTTTTAAAGTAAAGAGTGGACCTAATCTTTGATTTTGCAGGGTCCAAACCTTGCAGGTCTGCTCTGGGCCATGTCGCGTGCCGTAGAATGGTCTCCAAGTCCCCCTGGTCTGGAAAGTGATTACTCACCAGTTTCTCCAGCGTCAGAAACATCTCTCAGAAAGGAAAGGTAAGTATAAGGTAAGTATATAAAAAAGGTAAGTAAAAAAATTAAAGGAAAAAACTAAAATAAAAGAAGATTATTAAATAGGTTGGATTTTCTATAAGAGTGAATAAAACTAGGTCCTCTGTCCTGGTGAAGGTGGTTAAAGACTAGTAAAATACTACTCCCGTAAAGAAATAAAACAACCAAAAATCAAGTAAGTAAATAAAATAGATAAGGGTAAGAAGTAGAGATTAAAAGAGGATCGATAAAGGCTCAGATTTAAAATAACTGAGAGTGTATGATGATAAGTAAAAGAATGAAAATTGTTTGTTAAAACCTTTTACAAAAGAGGATGATTCTGTTCCAGAGAGGCTTAAGCCAGAATCGAGTGAACCACACCAACCTCGAAATCCGGACCGCTGTGGGATGTGTCCAGGATCTGGAACTCGCCGTACAGGAGGACCTGTTTTCTCCGGAGGCCGTCGCTGGATCCCCTTCTTTAAAGCAGCCGGTTTCAGGATGTGGAATAAATTGTCCTTTTGTATTCATTCAGTTAAAAACACACATTTTACTGAGCTCAGCTAAAAAAATCCTAAAAGCAAACAGTTCATTAAAATCCTCAGTCTCTGCGAAGAGAAAAAAGGAAAAAAGGTTAAAAGCCCAACGTTTCGACTGTGCGTCTTCCTCAGGGGCGTTAGAGAAATGTTTGTGGCAGGTGGCTTTTCAAGTTCCTGTGGAGGGAGTTTACAGGATGTGGGAGGAGCCAAAGCAGGAAGTGGAACACCATCTTTGTAGTTTTTTTCAGGTTGTCGTCCATCTGCTATGATTTCATTTTGGCTCCCCCGTGTGGTCACTTTAAGATTACGGCTGCCTCTCTGGAAGGAAACAGAGCCTTACAAACAGGAAATAAGAGAATAAAAGAGGAATTCAAACCTTTGTAAAAGGAATAAAAGAGATGATGAGAGATGTTTATAAAAGATGTTGTAAGAACCCTAATGGACTAAAAGACTTTATAAATAAGTAGCTCCTGTTTAAAAAACTCCTAAGAAAACTTATAAGAAGGAGGAGAGAGTAAAAAGAGGGTAATGTCAGGGTGAGACCAGGTCGAGGGACTATTTTGTGGGTTTTTTTGGAGTGATGAAAGAGGTCATAGCTCCAATTCAGTGGGCAAGTCCAAGCTCTCCGTGCCAAGCCTGCCGGATCCTGTTCCAAAAGATGCCAGCAGGAGAAAAGCTGGTGTCCCGAGGTTGTGAGTCCCATAAAACAATAAAAGGTGTGTTTTTTCCATAAAAACTTCAAGCACACGATGTGTTTACTAAAACCGGGTCTGCCCTGAAAGCTAGTTCTAAAATTTTCTAAGAGAAGAAAAATTATAAAACTGGGAAGTTTAAAAGGTCCATAAAATCATCTTTCCCAATGGGATATGTTTAAAAGGGTTAAAAATTGCTTTTTTGAATAGATGCCTGGCTCTGGCAAGGTTAGGTTTGGAACATAGTCGAGAAGGCACGGGCAACAGAACGATCTTCTTTGTAAAAAAGCAAAACCCGTAAAATCGGCTTATGGTTGTGTAATAATGGTGTAATAACCAAAATTCAGAAAATCAAAGGGGAAGGCAAGAAGGTGGGTGACAGGGGAAGCTGGGTGTGGATAAGATACAGTGGGAAGGTAATTTGAGAGGGGATCAAGAATTTAGGTTTAGGCAAGGGGAAAAAAAGTTTTTAAGTTTAGGAGCGGTAGAGGGTGGGAGGGTTGGAGGGAGGGAAGGGAGTTTGGTTTAGGCAAGGAAGGGAGGACTTAGGTTTAGGTGAGGGGGGGAGGGTTTAGGAGAAGGGGAGACCTTAGGATTAGGAAAGGTAGAGGGTAGGGGATCAGGAGGAGGAAGGAAATTAGGTTTAGGCAAGGAAATGAGAGAGGTTAAGTTTAGGAAAGGTAGAGGGTAGGGGGTAGGAGGAGGGGGGGGGGGTTTAGGGGGAAGAGGGAGGTAAGGGTCAGGTAGAGGGTGGGTGGGTGGGTGGGAGAGAAAAGAGGGGGTGGGGGAAAGGGGAAAAAAAGGGAAATGTCATCTTGAGTAATTCTGTTAAAAGAATATTGGAATCATTTTAAAAGGTAATTTAAGAGATTAAAATCGGAGCTAGAATATAAAGGTTGTCTACAGGCTTTATTAAAATTAAATGAATTGTTCATTGTCTTTTCCAGGTGGTCTGTAGGGGTCGTGGAGAGAATCTGGTCTTTAGTGGGACGTTGTGGTGTAGAGGTAGGTGGTTTCCCCATTTGAAGGCCTGTTGGCTCTCTGTTGACCCGGGTGGAATCTCCTCACTTTGGGAGTCCCGCCGAGTGGTGGTCTCGGCCCGCTGGGTGGTGGTCTCGGCCCGCTGGGTGGTGTTCTCGGTCCGCCGGTGGATACGCTGGTGAGGGGCCCGCTGTGGTGGTACGTAGGTCTCCCTCCGTCCATTCAGCTGGGTGATGGTCTCGGCCTTCTGGTGGGTCCACTGCTGGGGGGCCGGCTGGGGTGCTGTGTGGGTCTCCCTCCGTCCGCTCCTGTCGGTGGTTCCGGGGGTTCGGGCCTGGTGGGTCGTGGCTGGTATCTGCTTCTGGGGCCTGCTGGGGTGTGGTCCCTCCGTTCCTCGGGTTGGTTGGGGGGTCGGTGTAGGGGGACTCCGGGGGGGTCCCTCCTGCCGTTTCGCCCGTTCCATGTTCCCCTCCTGTTGGATGGAGGTGGCCGGGGAGGGGGAGGTCTTGGTCTCCTCAGCAGGGCTGGTGTCATCCAGACCCTCGGTTTGCGAACCCACTGTCCTGGAGTGGAGGGGTGGTGGTGAGGTGTTTGGGTCAATGTCGTAAAGGGCCCACTCAAGAATTTTTTGGTGTGCTTCGTTAATAGCAGTTGGTTTGAGACGGTGACCAAATCTTTTATTAGCCATGTTGAGAGCAGTTTGCCATGCCGATGGTTGGAACGGCTGGCTGTTTTCAACCAACATGCTGAGTTTGGTCACCGCCTCCTCATAGTGATCTTGTAGTGTCTGTAAAATATTTTTCATCCAGAGGTACGTGTTGGTTTTAATCTTATCTTTTACCTTCTGGGTGGGGCCTGCTGGCTTGATGAAATCAGAAAGTTTATTGATTTTCTTTTCCATCCCTGGTGGAATAGAGTCGTTTTCAATGGCTTCAAATACTATGTTTTCATGGTGGATGACCTGTATGGTTTTAAAGTAAAGAGTGGACCTAATCTTTGATTTTGCAGGGTCCAAACCTTGCAGGTCTGCTCTGGGCCATGTCGCGTGCCGTAGAATGGTCTCCAAGTCCCCCTGGTCTGGAAAGTGATTACTCACCAGTTTCTCCAGCGTCAGAAACATCTCTCAGAAAGGAAAGGTAAGTATAAGGTAAGTATATAAAAAAGGTAAGTAAAAAAATTAAAGGAAAAAACTAAAATAAAAGAAGATTATTAAATAGGTTGGATTTTCTATAAGAGTGAATAAAACTAGGTCCTCTGTCCTGGTGAAGGTGGTTAAAGACTAGTAAAATACTACTCCCGTAAAGAAATAAAACAACCAAAAATCAAGTAAGTAAATAAAATAGATAAGGGTAAGAAGTAGAGATTAAAAGAGGATCGATAAAGGCTCAGATTTAAAATAACTGAGAGTGTATGATGATAAGTAAAAGAATGAAAATTGTTTGTTAAAACCTTTTACAAAAGAGGATGATTCTGTTCCAGAGAGGCTTAAGCCAGAATCGAGTGAACCACACCAACCTCGAAATCCGGACCGCTGTGGGATGTGTCCAGGATCTGGAACTCGCCGTACAGGAGGACCTGTTTTCTCCGGAGGCCGTCGCTGGATCCCCTTCTTTAAAGCAGCCGGTTTCAGGATGTGGAATAAATTGTCCTTTTGTATTCATTCAGTTAAAAACACACATTTTACTGAGCTCAGCTAAAAAAATCCTAAAAGCAAACAGTTCATTAAAATCCTCAGTCTCTGCGAAGAGAAAAAAGGAAAAAAGGTTAAAAGCCCAACGTTTCGACTGTGCGTCTTCCTCAGGGGCGTTAGAGAAATGTTTGTGGCAGGTGGCTTTTCAAGTTCCTGTGGAGGGAGTTTACAGGATGTGGGAGGAGCCAAAGCAGGAAGTGGAACACCATCTTTGTAGTTTTTTTCAGGTTGTCGTCCATCTGCTATGATTTCATTTTGGCTCCCCCGTGTGGTCACTTTAAGATTACGGCTGCCTCTCTGGAAGGAAACAGAGCCTTACAAACAGGAAATAAGAGAATAAAAGAGGAATTCAAACCTTTGTAAAAGGAATAAAAGAGATGATGAGAGATGTTTATAAAAGATGTTGTAAGAACCCTAATGGACTAAAAGACTTTATAAATAAGTAGCTCCTGTTTAAAAAACTCCTAAGAAAACTTATAAGAAGGAGGAGAGAGTAAAAAGAGGGTAATGTCAGGGTGAGACCAGGTCGAGGGACTATTTTGTGGGTTTTTTTGGAGTGATGAAAGAGGTCATAGCTCCAATTCAGTGGGCAAGTCCAAGCTCTCCGTGCCAAGCCTGCCGGATCCTGTTCCAAAAGATGCCAGCAGGAGAAAAGCTGGTGTCCCGAGGTTGTGAGTCCCATAAAACAATAAAAGGTGTGTTTTTTCCATAAAAACTTCAAGCACACGATGTGTTTACTAAAACCGGGTCTGCCCTGAAAGCTAGTTCTAAAATTTTCTAAGAGAAGAAAAATTATAAAACTGGGAAGTTTAAAAGGTCCATAAAATCATCTTTCCCAATGGGATATGTTTAAAAGGGTTAAAAATTGCTTTTTTGAATAGATGCCTGGCTCTGGCAAGGTTAGGTTTGGAACATAGTCGAGAAGGCACGGGCAACAGAACGATCTTCTTTGTAAAAAAGCAAAACCCGTAAAATCGGCTTATGGTTGTGTAATAATGGTGTAATAACCAAAATTCAGAAAATCAAAGGGGAAGGCAAGAAGGTGGGTGACAGGGGAAGCTGGGTGTGGATAAGATACAGTGGGAAGGTAATTTGAGAGGGGATCAAGAATTTAGGTTTAGGCAAGGGGAAAAAAAGTTTTTAAGTTTAGGAGCGGTAGAGGGTGGGAGGGTAGGAGGGAGGGAAGGGAGTTTGGTTTAGGCAAGGAAGGGAGGACTTAGGTTTAGGTGAGGGGGGGAGGGTTTAGGAGAAGGGGAGACCTTAGGATTAGGAAAGGTAGAGGGTAGGGGATCAGGAGGAGGAAGGAAATTAGGTTTAGGCAAGGAAATGAGAGAGGTTAAGTTTAGGAAAGGTAGAGGGTAGGGGGTAGGAGGAGGGGGGGGGGTTTAGGGGGAAGAGGGAGGTAAGGGTCAGGTAGAGGGTGGGTGGGTGGGTGGGAGAGAAAAGAGGGGGTGGGGGAAAGGGGAAAAAAAGGGAAATGTCATCTTGAGTAATTCTGTTAAAAGAATATTGGAATCATTTTAAAAGGTAATTTAAGAGATTAAAATCGGAGCTAGAATATAAAGGTTGTCTACAGGCTTTATTAAAATTAAATGAATTGTTCATTGTCTTTTCCAGGTGGTCTGTAGGGGTCGTGGAGAGAATCTGGTCTTTAGTGGGACGTTGTGGTGTAGAGGTAGGTGGTTTCCCCATTTGAAGGCCTGTTGGCTCTCTGTTGACCCGGGTGGAATCTCCTCACTTTGGGAGTCCCGCCGAGTGGTGGTCTCGGCCCGCTGGGTGGTGGTCTCGGCCCGCTGGGTGGTGTTCTCGGTCCGCCGGTGGATACGCTGGTGAGGGGCCCGCTGTGGTGGTACGTAGGTCTCCCTCCGTCCATTCAGCTGGGTGATGGTCTCGGCCTTCTGGTGGGTCCACTGCTGGGGGGCCGGCTGGGGTGCTGTGTGGGTCTCCCTCCGTCCGCTCCTGTCGGTGGTTCCGGGGGTTCGGGCCTGGTGGGTCGTGGCTGGTATCTGCTTCTGGGGCCTGCTGGGGTGTGGTCCCTCCGTTCCTCGGGTTGGTTGGGGGGTCGGTGTAGGGGGACTCCGGGGGGGTCCCTCCTGCCGTTTCGCCCGTTCCATGTTCCCCTCCTGTTGGATGGAGGTGGCCGGGGAGGGGGAGGTCTTGGTCTCCTCAGCAGGGCTGGTGTCATCCAGACCCTCGGTTTGCGAACCCACTGTCCTGGAGTGGAGGGGTGGTGGTGAGGTGTTTGGGTCAATGTCGTAAAGGGCCCACTCAAGAATTTTTTGGTGTGCTTCGTTAATAGCAGTTGGTTTGAGACGGTGACCAAATCTTTTATTAGCCATGTTGAGAGCAGTTTGCCATGCCGATGGTTGGAACGGCTGGCTGTTTTCAACCAACATGCTGAGTTTGGTCACCGCCTCCTCATAGTGATCTTGTAGTGTCTGTAAAATATTTTTCATCCAGAGGTACGTGTTGGTTTTAATCTTATCTTTTACCTTCTGGGTGGGGCCTGCTGGCTTGATGAAATCAGAAAGTTTATTGATTTTCTTTTCCATCCCTGGTGGAATAGAGTCGTTTTCAATGGCTTCAAATACTATGTTTTCATGGTGGATGACCTGTATGGTTTTAAAGTAAAGAGTGGACCTAATCTTTGATTTTGCAGGGTCCAAACCTTGCAGGTCTGCTCTGGGCCATGTCGCGTGCCGTAGAATGGTCTCCAAGTCCCCCTGGTCTGGAAAGTGATTACTCACCAGTTTCTCCAGCGTCAGAAACATCTCTCAGAAAGGAAAGGTAAGTATAAGGTAAGTATATAAAAAAGGTAAGTAAAAAAATTAAAGGAAAAAACTAAAATAAAAGAAGATTATTAAATAGGTTGGATTTTCTATAAGAGTGAATAAAACTAGGTCCTCTGTCCTGGTGAAGGTGGTTAAAGACTAGTAAAATACTACTCCCGTAAAGAAATAAAACAACCAAAAATCAAGTAAGTAAATAAAATAGATAAGGGTAAGAAGTAGAGATTAAAAGAGGATCGATAAAGGCTCAGATTTAAAATAACTGAGAGTGTATGATGATAAGTAAAAGAATGAAAATTGTTTGTTAAAACCTTTTACAAAAGAGGATGATTCTGTTCCAGAGAGGCTTAAGCCAGAATCGAGTGAACCACACCAACCTCGAAATCCGGACCGCTGTGGGATGTGTCCAGGATCTGGAACTCGCCGTACAGGAGGACCTGTTTTCTCCGGAGGCCGTCGCTGGATCCCCTTCTTTAAAGCAGCCGGTTTCAGGATGTGGAATAAATTGTCCTTTTGTATTCATTCAGTTAAAAACACACATTTTACTGAGCTCAGCTAAAAAAATCCTAAAAGCAAACAGTTCATTAAAATCCTCAGTCTCTGCGAAGAGAAAAAAGGAAAAAAGGTTAAAAGCCCAACGTTTCGACTGTGCGTCTTCCTCAGGGGCGTTAGAGAAATGTTTGTGGCAGGTGGCTTTTCAAGTTCCTGTGGAGGGAGTTTACAGGATGTGGGAGGAGCCAAAGCAGGAAGTGGAACACCATCTTTGTAGTTTTTTTCAGGTTGTCGTCCATCTGCTATGATTTCATTTTGGCTCCCCCGTGTGGTCACTTTAAGATTACGGCTGCCTCTCTGGAAGGAAACAGAGCCTTACAAACAGGAAATAAGAGAATAAAAGAGGAATTCAAACCTTTGTAAAAGGAATAAAAGAGATGATGAGAGATGTTTATAAAAGATGTTGTAAGAACCCTAATGGACTAAAAGACTTTATAAATAAGTAGCTCCTGTTTAAAAAACTCCTAAGAAAACTTATAAGAAGGAGGAGAGAGTAAAAAGAGGGTAATGTCAGGGTGAGACCAGGTCGAGGGACTATTTTGTGGGTTTTTTTGGAGTGATGAAAGAGGTCATAGCTCCAATTCAGTGGGCAAGTCCAAGCTCTCCGTGCCAAGCCTGCCGGATCCTGTTCCAAAAGATGCCAGCAGGAGAAAAGCTGGTGTCCCGAGGTTGTGAGTCCCATAAAACAATAAAAGGTGTGTTTTTTCCATAAAAACTTCAAGCACACGATGTGTTTACTAAAACCGGGTCTGCCCTGAAAGCTAGTTCTAAAATTTTCTAAGAGAAGAAAAATTATAAAACTGGGAAGTTTAAAAGGTCCATAAAATCATCTTTCCCAATGGGATATGTTTAAAAGGGTTAAAAATTGCTTTTTTGAATAGATGCCTGGCTCTGGCAAGGTTAGGTTTGGAACATAGTCGAGAAGGCACGGGCAACAGAACGATCTTCTTTGTAAAAAAGCAAAACCCGTAAAATCGGCTTATGGTTGTGTAATAATGGTGTAATAACCAAAATTCAGAAAATCAAAGGGGAAGGCAAGAAGGTGGGTGACAGGGGAAGCTGGGTGTGGATAAGATACAGTGGGAAGGTAATTTGAGAGGGGATCAAGAATTTAGGTTTAGGCAAGGGGAAAAAAAGTTTTTAAGTTTAGGAGCGGTAGAGGGTGGGAGGGTAGGAGGGAGGGAAGGGAGTTTGGTTTAGGCAAGGAAGGGAGGACTTAGGTTTAGGTGAGGGGGGGAGGGTTTAGGAGAAGGGGAGACCTTAGGATTAGGAAAGGTAGAGGGTAGGGGATCAGGAGGAGGAAGGAAATTAGGTTTAGGCAAGGAAATGAGAGAGGTTAAGTTTAGGAAAGGTAGAGGGTAGGGGGTAGGAGGAGGGGGGGGGGTTTAGGGGGAAGAGGGAGGTAAGGGTCAGGTAGAGGGTGGGTGGGTGGGTGGGAGAGAAAAGAGGGGGTGGGGGAAAGGGGAAAAAAAGGGAAATGTCATCTTGAGTAATTCTGTTAAAAGAATATTGGAATCATTTTAAAAGGTAATTTAAGAGATTAAAATCGGAGCTAGAATATAAAGGTTGTCTACAGGCTTTATTAAAATTAAATGAATTGTTCATTGTCTTTTCCAGGTGGTCTGTAGGGGTCGTGGAGAGAATCTGGTCTTTAGTGGGACGTTGTGGTGTAGAGGTAGGTGGTTTCCCCATTTGAAGGCCTGTTGGCTCTCTGTTGACCCGGGTGGAATCTCCTCACTTTGGGAGTCCCGCCGAGTGGTGGTCTCGGCCCGCTGGGTGGTGGTCTCGGCCCGCTGGGTGGTGTTCTCGGTCCGCCGGTGGATACGCTGGTGAGGGGCCCGCTGTGGTGGTACGTAGGTCTCCCTCCGTCCATTCAGCTGGGTGATGGTCTCGGCCTTCTGGTGGGTCCACTGCTGGGGGGCCGGCTGGGGTGCTGTGTGGGTCTCCCTCCGTCCGCTCCTGTCGGTGGTTCCGGGGGTTCGGGCCTGGTGGGTCGTGGCTGGTATCTGCTTCTGGGGCCTGCTGGGGTGTGGTCCCTCCGTTCCTCGGGTTGGTTGGGGGGTCGGTGTAGGGGGACTCCGGGGGGGTCCCTCCTGCCGTTTCGCCCGTTCCATGTTCCCCTCCTGTTGGATGGAGGTGGCCGGGGAGGGGGAGGTCTTGGTCTCCTCAGCAGGGCTGGTGTCATCCAGACCCTCGGTTTGCGAACCCACTGTCCTGGAGTGGAGGGGTGGTGGTGAGGTGTTTGGGTCAATGTCGTAAAGGGCCCACTCAAGAATTTTTTGGTGTGCTTCGTTAATAGCAGTTGGTTTGAGACGGTGACCAAATCTTTTATTAGCCATGTTGAGAGCAGTTTGCCATGCCGATGGTTGGAACGGCTGGCTGTTTTCAACCAACATGCTGAGTTTGGTCACCGCCTCCTCATAGTGATCTTGTAGTGTCTGTAAAATATTTTTCATCCAGAGGTACGTGTTGGTTTTAATCTTATCTTTTACCTTCTGGGTGGGGCCTGCTGGCTTGATGAAATCAGAAAGTTTATTGATTTTCTTTTCCATCCCTGGTGGAATAGAGTCGTTTTCAATGGCTTCAAATACTATGTTTTCATGGTGGATGACCTGTATGGTTTTAAAGTAAAGAGTGGACCTAATCTTTGATTTTGCAGGGTCCAAACCTTGCAGGTCTGCTCTGGGCCATGTCGCGTGCCGTAGAATGGTCTCCAAGTCCCCCTGGTCTGGAAAGTGATTACTCACCAGTTTCTCCAGCGTCAGAAACATCTCTCAGAAAGGAAAGGTAAGTATAAGGTAAGTATATAAAAAAGGTAAGTAAAAAAATTAAAGGAAAAAACTAAAATAAAAGAAGATTATTAAATAGGTTGGATTTTCTATAAGAGTGAATAAAACTAGGTCCTCTGTCCTGGTGAAGGTGGTTAAAGACTAGTAAAATACTACTCCCGTAAAGAAATAAAACAACCAAAAATCAAGTAAGTAAATAAAATAGATAAGGGTAAGAAGTAGAGATTAAAAGAGGATCGATAAAGGCTCAGATTTAAAATAACTGAGAGTGTATGATGATAAGTAAAAGAATGAAAATTGTTTGTTAAAACCTTTTACAAAAGAGGATGATTCTGTTCCAGAGAGGCTTAAGCCAGAATCGAGTGAACCACACCAACCTCGAAATCCGGACCGCTGTGGGATGTGTCCAGGATCTGGAACTCGCCGTACAGGAGGACCTGTTTTCTCCGGAGGCCGTCGCTGGATCCCCTTCTTTAAAGCAGCCGGTTTCAGGATGTGGAATAAATTGTCCTTTTGTATTCATTCAGTTAAAAACACACATTTTACTGAGCTCAGCTAAAAAAATCCTAAAAGCAAACAGTTCATTAAAATCCTCAGTCTCTGCGAAGAGAAAAAAGGAAAAAAGGTTAAAAGCCCAACGTTTCGACTGTGCGTCTTCCTCAGGGGCGTTAGAGAAATGTTTGTGGCAGGTGGCTTTTCAAGTTCCTGTGGAGGGAGTTTACAGGATGTGGGAGGAGCCAAAGCAGGAAGTGGAACACCATCTTTGTAGTTTTTTTCAGGTTGTCGTCCATCTGCTATGATTTCATTTTGGCTCCCCCGTGTGGTCACTTTAAGATTACGGCTGCCTCTCTGGAAGGAAACAGAGCCTTACAAACAGGAAATAAGAGAATAAAAGAGGAATTCAAACCTTTGTAAAAGGAATAAAAGAGATGATGAGAGATGTTTATAAAAGATGTTGTAAGAACCCTAATGGACTAAAAGACTTTATAAATAAGTAGCTCCTGTTTAAAAAACTCCTAAGAAAACTTATAAGAAGGAGGAGAGAGTAAAAAGAGGGTAATGTCAGGGTGAGACCAGGTCGAGGGACTATTTTGTGGGTTTTTTTGGAGTGATGAAAGAGGTCATAGCTCCAATTCAGTGGGCAAGTCCAAGCTCTCCGTGCCAAGCCTGCCGGATCCTGTTCCAAAAGATGCCAGCAGGAGAAAAGCTGGTGTCCCGAGGTTGTGAGTCCCATAAAACAATAAAAGGTGTGTTTTTTCCATAAAAACTTCAAGCACACGATGTGTTTACTAAAACCGGGTCTGCCCTGAAAGCTAGTTCTAAAATTTTCTAAGAGAAGAAAAATTATAAAACTGGGAAGTTTAAAAGGTCCATAAAATCATCTTTCCCAATGGGATATGTTTAAAAGGGTTAAAAATTGCTTTTTTGAATAGATGCCTGGCTCTGGCAAGGTTAGGTTTGGAACATAGTCGAGAAGGCACGGGCAACAGAACGATCTTCTTTGTAAAAAAGCAAAACCCGTAAAATCGGCTTATGGTTGTGTAATAATGGTGTAATAACCAAAATTCAGAAAATCAAAGGGGAAGGCAAGAAGGTGGGTGACAGGGGAAGCTGGGTGTGGATAAGATACAGTGGGAAGGTAATTTGAGAGGGGATCAAGAATTTAGGTTTAGGCAAGGGGAAAAAAAGTTTTTAAGTTTAGGAGCGGTAGAGGGTGGGAGGGTAGGAGGGAGGGAAGGGAGTTTGGTTTAGGCAAGGAAGGGAGGACTTAGGTTTAGGTGAGGGGGGGAGGGTTTAGGAGAAGGGGAGACCTTAGGATTAGGAAAGGTAGAGGGTAGGGGATCAGGAGGAGGAAGGAAATTAGGTTTAGGCAAGGAAATGAGAGAGGTTAAGTTTAGGAAAGGTAGAGGGTAGGGGGTAGGAGGAGGGGGGGGGGTTTAGGGGGAAGAGGGAGGTAAGGGTCAGGTAGAGGGTGGGTGGGTGGGTGGGAGAGAAAAGAGGGGGTGGGGGAAAGGGGAAAAAAAGGGAAATGTCATCTTGAGTAATTCTGTTAAAAGAATATTGGAATCATTTTAAAAGGTAATTTAAGAGATTAAAATCGGAGCTAGAATATAAAGGTTGTCTACAGGCTTTATTAAAATTAAATGAATTGTTCATTGTCTTTTCCAGGTGGTCTGTAGGGGTCGTGGAGAGAATCTGGTCTTTAGTGGGACGTTGTGGTGTAGAGGTAGGTGGTTTCCCCATTTGAAGGCCTGTTGGCTCTCTGTTGACCCGGGTGGAATCTCCTCACTTTGGGAGTCCCGCCGAGTGGTGGTCTCGGCCCGCTGGGTGGTGGTCTCGGCCCGCTGGGTGGTGTTCTCGGTCCGCCGGTGGATACGCTGGTGAGGGGCCCGCTGTGGTGGTACGTAGGTCTCCCTCCGTCCATTCAGCTGGGTGATGGTCTCGGCCTTCTGGTGGGTCCACTGCTGGGGGGCCGGCTGGGGTGCTGTGTGGGTCTCCCTCCGTCCGCTCCTGTCGGTGGTTCCGGGGGTTCGGGCCTGGTGGGTCGTGGCTGGTATCTGCTTCTGGGGCCTGCTGGGGTGTGGTCCCTCCGTTCCTCGGGTTGGTTGGGGGGTCGGTGTAGGGGGACTCCGGGGGGGTCCCTCCTGCCGTTTCGCCCGTTCCATGTTCCCCTCCTGTTGGATGGAGGTGGCCGGGGAGGGGGAGGTCTTGGTCTCCTCAGCAGGGCTGGTGTCATCCAGACCCTCGGTTTGCGAACCCACTGTCCTGGAGTGGAGGGGTGGTGGTGAGGTGTTTGGGTCAATGTCGTAAAGGGCCCACTCAAGAATTTTTTGGTGTGCTTCGTTAATAGCAGTTGGTTTGAGACGGTGACCAAATCTTTTATTAGCCATGTTGAGAGCAGTTTGCCATGCCGATGGTTGGAACGGCTGGCTGTTTTCAACCAACATGCTGAGTTTGGTCACCGCCTCCTCATAGTGATCTTGTAGTGTCTGTAAAATATTTTTCATCCAGAGGTACGTGTTGGTTTTAATCTTATCTTTTACCTTCTGGGTGGGGCCTGCTGGCTTGATGAAATCAGAAAGTTTATTGATTTTCTTTTCCATCCCTGGTGGAATAGAGTCGTTTTCAATGGCTTCAAATACTATGTTTTCATGGTGGATGACCTGTATGGTTTTAAAGTAAAGAGTGGACCTAATCTTTGATTTTGCAGGGTCCAAACCTTGCAGGTCTGCTCTGGGCCATGTCGCGTGCCGTAGAATGGTCTCCAAGTCCCCCTGGTCTGGAAAGTGATTACTCACCAGTTTCTCCAGCGTCAGAAACATCTCTCAGAAAGGAAAGGTAAGTATAAGGTAAGTATATAAAAAAGGTAAGTAAAAAAATTAAAGGAAAAAACTAAAATAAAAGAAGATTATTAAATAGGTTGGATTTTCTATAAGAGTGAATAAAACTAGGTCCTCTGTCCTGGTGAAGGTGGTTAAAGACTAGTAAAATACTACTCCCGTAAAGAAATAAAACAACCAAAAATCAAGTAAGTAAATAAAATAGATAAGGGTAAGAAGTAGAGATTAAAAGAGGATCGATAAAGGCTCAGATTTAAAATAACTGAGAGTGTATGATGATAAGTAAAAGAATGAAAATTGTTTGTTAAAACCTTTTACAAAAGAGGATGATTCTGTTCCAGAGAGGCTTAAGCCAGAATCGAGTGAACCACACCAACCTCGAAATCCGGACCGCTGTGGGATGTGTCCAGGATCTGGAACTCGCCGTACAGGAGGACCTGTTTTCTCCGGAGGCCGTCGCTGGATCCCCTTCTTTAAAGCAGCCGGTTTCAGGATGTGGAATAAATTGTCCTTTTGTATTCATTCAGTTAAAAACACACATTTTACTGAGCTCAGCTAAAAAAATCCTAAAAGCAAACAGTTCATTAAAATCCTCAGTCTCTGCGAAGAGAAAAAAGGAAAAAAGGTTAAAAGCCCAACGTTTCGACTGTGCGTCTTCCTCAGGGGCGTTAGAGAAATGTTTGTGGCAGGTGGCTTTTCAAGTTCCTGTGGAGGGAGTTTACAGGATGTGGGAGGAGCCAAAGCAGGAAGTGGAACACCATCTTTGTAGTTTTTTTCAGGTTGTCGTCCATCTGCTATGATTTCATTTTGGCTCCCCCGTGTGGTCACTTTAAGATTACGGCTGCCTCTCTGGAAGGAAACAGAGCCTTACAAACAGGAAATAAGAGAATAAAAGAGGAATTCAAACCTTTGTAAAAGGAATAAAAGAGATGATGAGAGATGTTTATAAAAGATGTTGTAAGAACCCTAATGGACTAAAAGACTTTATAAATAAGTAGCTCCTGTTTAAAAAACTCCTAAGAAAACTTATAAGAAGGAGGAGAGAGTAAAAAGAGGGTAATGTCAGGGTGAGACCAGGTCGAGGGACTATTTTGTGGGTTTTTTTGGAGTGATGAAAGAGGTCATAGCTCCAATTCAGTGGGCAAGTCCAAGCTCTCCGTGCCAAGCCTGCCGGATCCTGTTCCAAAAGATGCCAGCAGGAGAAAAGCTGGTGTCCCGAGGTTGTGAGTCCCATAAAACAATAAAAGGTGTGTTTTTTCCATAAAAACTTCAAGCACACGATGTGTTTACTAAAACCGGGTCTGCCCTGAAAGCTAGTTCTAAAATTTTCTAAGAGAAGAAAAATTATAAAACTGGGAAGTTTAAAAGGTCCATAAAATCATCTTTCCCAATGGGATATGTTTAAAAGGGTTAAAAATTGCTTTTTTGAATAGATGCCTGGCTCTGGCAAGGTTAGGTTTGGAACATAGTCGAGAAGGCACGGGCAACAGAACGATCTTCTTTGTAAAAAAGCAAAACCCGTAAAATCGGCTTATGGTTGTGTAATAATGGTGTAATAACCAAAATTCAGAAAATCAAAGGGGAAGGCAAGAAGGTGGGTGACAGGGGAAGCTGGGTGTGGATAAGATACAGTGGGAAGGTAATTTGAGAGGGGATCAAGAATTTAGGTTTAGGCAAGGGGAAAAAAAGTTTTTAAGTTTAGGAGCGGTAGAGGGTGGGAGGGTAGGAGGGAGGGAAGGGAGTTTGGTTTAGGCAAGGAAGGGAGGACTTAGGTTTAGGTGAGGGGGGGAGGGTTTAGGAGAAGGGGAGACCTTAGGATTAGGAAAGGTAGAGGGTAGGGGATCAGGAGGAGGAAGGAAATTAGGTTTAGGCAAGGAAATGAGAGAGGTTAAGTTTAGGAAAGGTAGAGGGTAGGGGGTAGGAGGAGGGGGGGGGGTTTAGGGGGAAGAGGGAGGTAAGGGTCAGGTAGAGGGTGGGTGGGTGGGTGGGAGAGAAAAGAGGGGGTGGGGGAAAGGGGAAAAAAAGGGAAATGTCATCTTGAGTAATTCTGTTAAAAGAATATTGGAATCATTTTAAAAGGTAATTTAAGAGATTAAAATCGGAGCTAGAATATAAAGGTTGTCTACAGGCTTTATTAAAATTAAATGAATTGTTCATTGTCTTTTCCAGGTGGTCTGTAGGGGTCGTGGAGAGAATCTGGTCTTTAGTGGGACGTTGTGGTGTAGAGGTAGGTGGTTTCCCCATTTGAAGGCCTGTTGGCTCTCTGTTGACCCGGGTGGAATCTCCTCACTTTGGGAGTCCCGCCGAGTGGTGGTCTCGGCCCGCTGGGTGGTGGTCTCGGCCCGCTGGGTGGTGTTCTCGGTCCGCCGGTGGATACGCTGGTGAGGGGCCCGCTGTGGTGGTACGTAGGTCTCCCTCCGTCCATTCAGCTGGGTGATGGTCTCGGCCTTCTGGTGGGTCCACTGCTGGGGGGCCGGCTGGGGTGCTGTGTGGGTCTCCCTCCGTCCGCTCCTGTCGGTGGTTCCGGGGGTTCGGGCCTGGTGGGTCGTGGCTGGTATCTGCTTCTGGGGCCTGCTGGGGTGTGGTCCCTCCGTTCCTCGGGTTGGTTGGGGGGTCGGTGTAGGGGGACTCCGGGGGGGTCCCTCCTGCCGTTTCGCCCGTTCCATGTTCCCCTCCTGTTGGATGGAGGTGGCCGGGGAGGGGGAGGTCTTGGTCTCCTCAGCAGGGCTGGTGTCATCCAGACCCTCGGTTTGCGAACCCACTGTCCTGGAGTGGAGGGGTGGTGGTGAGGTGTTTGGGTCAATGTCGTAAAGGGCCCACTCAAGAATTTTTTGGTG
This sequence comes from Blennius ocellaris, assembly GCF_963422515.1. NCBI lineage: Eukaryota > Metazoa > Chordata > Actinopteri > Blenniiformes > Blenniidae > Blennius > Blennius ocellaris. The sequence goes on along the minus strand of NW_027662309.1, from coordinate 117,501 downwards.
TGCTTCGTTAATAGCAGTTGGTTTGAGACGGTGACCAAATCTTTTATTAGCCATGTTGAGAGCAGTTTGCCATGCCGATGGTTGGAACGGCTGGCTGTTTTCAACCAACATGCTGAGTTTGGTCACCGCCTCCTCATAGTGATCTTGTAGTGTCTGTAAAATATTTTTCATCCAGAGGTACGTGTTGGTTTTAATCTTATCTTTTACCTTCTGGGTGGGGCCTGCTGGCTTGATGAAATCAGAAAGTTTATTGATTTTCTTTTCCATCCCTGGTGGAATAGAGTCGTTTTCAATGGCTTCAAATACTATGTTTTCATGGTGGATGACCTGTATGGTTTTAAAGTAAAGAGTGGACCTAATCTTTGATTTTGCAGGGTCCAAACCTTGCAGGTCTGCTCTGGGCCATGTCGCGTGCCGTAGAATGGTCTCCAAGTCCCCCTGGTCTGGAAAGTGATTACTCACCAGTTTCTCCAGCGTCAGAAACATCTCTCAGAAAGGAAAGGTAAGTATAAGGTAAGTATATAAAAAAGGTAAGTAAAAAAATTAAAGGAAAAAACTAAAATAAAAGAAGATTATTAAATAGGTTGGATTTTCTATAAGAGTGAATAAAACTAGGTCCTCTGTCCTGGTGAAGGTGGTTAAAGACTAGTAAAATACTACTCCCGTAAAGAAATAAAACAACCAAAAATCAAGTAAGTAAATAAAATAGATAAGGGTAAGAAGTAGAGATTAAAAGAGGATCGATAAAGGCTCAGATTTAAAATAACTGAGAGTGTATGATGATAAGTAAAAGAATGAAAATTGTTTGTTAAAACCTTTTACAAAAGAGGATGATTCTGTTCCAGAGAGGCTTAAGCCAGAATCGAGTGAACCACACCAACCTCGAAATCCGGACCGCTGTGGGATGTGTCCAGGATCTGGAACTCGCCGTACAGGAGGACCTGTTTTCTCCGGAGGCCGTCGCTGGATCCCCTTCTTTAAAGCAGCCGGTTTCAGGATGTGGAATAAATTGTCCTTTTGTATTCATTCAGTTAAAAACACACATTTTACTGAGCTCAGCTAAAAAAATCCTAAAAGCAAACAGTTCATTAAAATCCTCAGTCTCTGCGAAGAGAAAAAAGGAAAAAAGGTTAAAAGCCCAACGTTTCGACTGTGCGTCTTCCTCAGGGGCGTTAGAGAAATGTTTGTGGCAGGTGGCTTTTCAAGTTCCTGTGGAGGGAGTTTACAGGATGTGGGAGGAGCCAAAGCAGGAAGTGGAACACCATCTTTGTAGTTTTTTTCAGGTTGTCGTCCATCTGCTATGATTTCATTTTGGCTCCCCCGTGTGGTCACTTTAAGATTACGGCTGCCTCTCTGGAAGGAAACAGAGCCTTACAAACAGGAAATAAGAGAATAAAAGAGGAATTCAAACCTTTGTAAAAGGAATAAAAGAGATGATGAGAGATGTTTATAAAAGATGTTGTAAGAACCCTAATGGACTAAAAGACTTTATAAATAAGTAGCTCCTGTTTAAAAAACTCCTAAGAAAACTTATAAGAAGGAGGAGAGAGTAAAAAGAGGGTAATGTCAGGGTGAGACCAGGTCGAGGGACTATTTTGTGGGTTTTTTTGGAGTGATGAAAGAGGTCATAGCTCCAATTCAGTGGGCAAGTCCAAGCTCTCCGTGCCAAGCCTGCCGGATCCTGTTCCAAAAGATGCCAGCAGGAGAAAAGCTGGTGTCCCGAGGTTGTGAGTCCCATAAAACAATAAAAGGTGTGTTTTTTCCATAAAAACTTCAAGCACACGATGTGTTTACTAAAACCGGGTCTGCCCTGAAAGCTAGTTCTAAAATTTTCTAAGAGAAGAAAAATTATAAAACTGGGAAGTTTAAAAGGTCCATAAAATCATCTTTCCCAATGGGATATGTTTAAAAGGGTTAAAAATTGCTTTTTTGAATAGATGCCTGGCTCTGGCAAGGTTAGGTTTGGAACATAGTCGAGAAGGCACGGGCAACAGAACGATCTTCTTTGTAAAAAAGCAAAACCCGTAAAATCGGCTTATGGTTGTGTAATAATGGTGTAATAACCAAAATTCAGAAAATCAAAGGGGAAGGCAAGAAGGTGGGTGACAGGGGAAGCTGGGTGTGGATAAGATACAGTGGGAAGGTAATTTGAGAGGGGATCAAGAATTTAGGTTTAGGCAAGGGGAAAAAAAGTTTTTAAGTTTAGGAGCGGTAGAGGGTGGGAGGGTAGGAGGGAGGGAAGGGAGTTTGGTTTAGGCAAGGAAGGGAGGACTTAGGTTTAGGTGAGGGGGGGAGGGTTTAGGAGAAGGGGAGACCTTAGGATTAGGAAAGGTAGAGGGTAGGGGATCAGGAGGAGGAAGGAAATTAGGTTTAGGCAAGGAAATGAGAGAGGTTAAGTTTAGGAAAGGTAGAGGGTAGGGGGTAGGAGGAGGGGGGGGGGTTTAGGGGGAAGAGGGAGGTAAGGGTCAGGTAGAGGGTGGGTGGGTGGGTGGGAGAGAAAAGAGGGGGTGGGGGAAAGGGGAAAAAAAGGGAAATGTCATCTTGAGTAATTCTGTTAAAAGAATATTGGAATCATTTTAAAAGGTAATTTAAGAGATTAAAATCGGAGCTAGAATATAAAGGTTGTCTACAGGCTTTATTAAAATTAAATGAATTGTTCATTGTCTTTTCCAGGTGGTCTGTAGGGGTCGTGGAGAGAATCTGGTCTTTAGTGGGACGTTGTGGTGTAGAGGTAGGTGGTTTCCCCATTTGAAGGCCTGTTGGCTCTCTGTTGACCCGGGTGGAATCTCCTCACTTTGGGAGTCCCGCCGAGTGGTGGTCTCGGCCCGCTGGGTGGTGGTCTCGGCCCGCTGGGTGGTGTTCTCGGTCCGCCGGTGGATACGCTGGTGAGGGGCCCGCTGTGGTGGTACGTAGGTCTCCCTCCGTCCATTCAGCTGGGTGATGGTCTCGGCCTTCTGGTGGGTCCACTGCTGGGGGGCCGGCTGGGGTGCTGTGTGGGTCTCCCTCCGTCCGCTCCTGTCGGTGGTTCCGGGGGTTCGGGCCTGGTGGGTCGTGGCTGGTATCTGCTTCTGGGGCCTGCTGGGGTGTGGTCCCTCCGTTCCTCGGGTTGGTTGGGGGGTCGGTGTAGGGGGACTCCGGGGGGGTCCCTCCTGCCGTTTCGCCCGTTCCATGTTCCCCTCCTGTTGGATGGAGGTGGCCGGGGAGGGGGAGGTCTTGGTCTCCTCAGCAGGGCTGGTGTCATCCAGACCCTCGGTTTGCGAACCCACTGTCCTGGAGTGGAGGGGTGGTGGTGAGGTGTTTGGGTCAATGTCGTAAAGGGCCCACTCAAGAATTTTTTGGTGTGCTTCGTTAATAGCAGTTGGTTTGAGACGGTGACCAAATCTTTTATTAGCCATGTTGAGAGCAGTTTGCCATGCCGATGGTTGGAACGGCTGGCTGTTTTCAACCAACATGCTGAGTTTGGTCACCGCCTCCTCATAGTGATCTTGTAGTGTCTGTAAAATATTTTTCATCCAGAGGTACGTGTTGGTTTTAATCTTATCTTTTACCTTCTGGGTGGGGCCTGCTGGCTTGATGAAATCAGAAAGTTTATTGATTTTCTTTTCCATCCCTGGTGGAATAGAGTCGTTTTCAATGGCTTCAAATACTATGTTTTCATGGTGGATGACCTGTATGGTTTTAAAGTAAAGAGTGGACCTAATCTTTGATTTTGCAGGGTCCAAACCTTGCAGGTCTGCTCTGGGCCATGTCGCGTGCCGTAGAATGGTCTCCAAGTCCCCCTGGTCTGGAAAGTGATTACTCACCAGTTTCTCCAGCGTCAGAAACATCTCTCAGAAAGGAAAGGTAAGTATAAGGTAAGTATATAAAAAAGGTAAGTAAAAAAATTAAAGGAAAAAACTAAAATAAAAGAAGATTATTAAATAGGTTGGATTTTCTATAAGAGTGAATAAAACTAGGTCCTCTGTCCTGGTGAAGGTGGTTAAAGACTAGTAAAATACTACTCCCGTAAAGAAATAAAACAACCAAAAATCAAGTAAGTAAATAAAATAGATAAGGGTAAGAAGTAGAGATTAAAAGAGGATCGATAAAGGCTCAGATTTAAAATAACTGAGAGTGTATGATGATAAGTAAAAGAATGAAAATTGTTTGTTAAAACCTTTTACAAAAGAGGATGATTCTGTTCCAGAGAGGCTTAAGCCAGAATCGAGTGAACCACACCAACCTCGAAATCCGGACCGCTGTGGGATGTGTCCAGGATCTGGAACTCGCCGTACAGGAGGACCTGTTTTCTCCGGAGGCCGTCGCTGGATCCCCTTCTTTAAAGCAGCCGGTTTCAGGATGTGGAATAAATTGTCCTTTTGTATTCATTCAGTTAAAAACACACATTTTACTGAGCTCAGCTAAAAAAATCCTAAAAGCAAACAGTTCATTAAAATCCTCAGTCTCTGCGAAGAGAAAAAAGGAAAAAAGGTTAAAAGCCCAACGTTTCGACTGTGCGTCTTCCTCAGGGGCGTTAGAGAAATGTTTGTGGCAGGTGGCTTTTCAAGTTCCTGTGGAGGGAGTTTACAGGATGTGGGAGGAGTCAAAGCAGGAAGTGGAACACCATCTTTGTAGTTTTTTTCAGGTTGTCGTCCATCTGCTATGATTTCATTTTGGCTCCCCCGTGTGGTCACTTTAAGATTACGGCTGCCTCTCTGGAAGGAAACAGAGCCTTACAAACAGGAAATAAGAGAATAAAAGAGGAATTCAAACCTTTGTAAAAGGAATAAAAGAGATGATGAGAGATGTTTATAAAAGATGTTGTAAGAACCCTAATGGACTAAAAGACTTTATAAATAAGTAGCTCCTGTTTAAAAAACTCCTAAGAAAACTTATAAGAAGGAGGAGAGAGTAAAAAGAGGGTAATGTCAGGGTGAGACCAGGTCGAGGGACTATTTTGTGGGTTTTTTTGGAGTGATGAAAGAGGTCATAGCTCCAATTCAGTGGGCAAGTCCAAGCTCTCCGTGCCAAGCCTGCCGGATCCTGTTCCAAAAGATGCCAGCAGGAGAAAAGCTGGTGTCCCGAGGTTGTGAGTCCCATAAAACAATAAAAGGTGTGTTTTTTCCATAAAAACTTCAAGCACACGATGTGTTTACTAAAACCGGGTCTGCCCTGAAAGCTAGTTCTAAAATTTTCTAAGAGAAGAAAAATTATAAAACTGGGAAGTTTAAAAGGTCCATAAAATCATCTTTCCCAATGGGATATGTTTAAAAGGGTTAAAAATTGCTTTTTTGAATAGATGCCTGGCTCTGGCAAGGTTAGGTTTGGAACATAGTCGAGAAGGCACGGGCAACAGAACGATCTTCTTTGTAAAAAAGCAAAACCCGTAAAATCGGCTTATGGTTGTGTAATAATGGTGTAATAACCAAAATTCAGAAAATCAAAGGGGAAGGCAAGAAGGTGGGTGACAGGGGAAGCTGGGTGTGGATAAGATACAGTGGGAAGGTAATTTGAGAGGGGATCAAGAATTTAGGTTTAGGCAAGGGGAAAAAAAGTTTTTAAGTTTAGGAGCGGTAGAGGGTGGGAGGGTAGGAGGGAGGGAAGGGAGTTTGGTTTAGGCAAGGAAGGGAGGACTTAGGTTTAGGTGAGGGGGGGAGGGTTTAGGAGAAGGGGAGACCTTAGGATTAGGAAAGGTAGAGGGTAGGGGATCAGGAGGAGGAAGGAAATTAGGTTTAGGCAAGGAAATGAGAGAGGTTAAGTTTAGGAAAGGTAGAGGGTAGGGGGTAGGAGGAGGGGGGGGGGTTTAGGGGGAAGAGGGAGGTAAGGGTCAGGTAGAGGGTGGGTGGGTGGGTGGGAGAGAAAAGAGGGGGTGGGGGAAAGGGGAAAAAAAGGGAAATGTCATCTTGAGTAATTCTGTTAAAAGAATATTGGAATCATTTTAAAAGGTAATTTAAGAGATTAAAATCGGAGCTAGAATATAAAGGTTGTCTACAGGCTTTATTAAAATTAAATGAATTGTTCATTGTCTTTTCCAGGTGGTCTGTAGGGGTCGTGGAGAGAATCTGGTCTTTAGTGGGACGTTGTGGTGTAGAGGTAGGTGGTTTCCCCATTTGAAGGCCTGTTGGCTCTCTGTTGACCCGGGTGGAATCTCCTCACTTTGGGAGTCCCGCCGAGTGGTGGTCTCGGCCCGCTGGGTGGTGGTCTCGGCCCGCTGGGTGGTGTTCTCGGTCCGCCGGTGGATACGCTGGTGAGGGGCCCGCTGTGGTGGTACGTAGGTCTCCCTCCGTCCATTCAGCTGGGTGATGGTCTCGGCCTTCTGGTGGGTCCACTGCTGGGGGGCCGGCTGGGGTGCTGTGTGGGTCTCCCTCCGTCCGCTCCTGTCGGTGGTTCCGGGGGTTCGGGCCTGGTGGGTCGTGGCTGGTATCTGCTTCTGGGGCCTGCTGGGGTGTGGTCCCTCCGTTCCTCGGGTTGGTTGGGGGGTCGGTGTAGGGGGACTCCGGGGGGGTCCCTCCTGCCGTTTCGCCCGTTCCATGTTCCCCTCCTGTTGGATGGAGGTGGCCGGGGAGGGGGAGGTCTTGGTCTCCTCAGCAGGGCTGGTGTCATCCAGACCCTCGGTTTGCGAACCCACTGTCCTGGAGTGGAGGGGTGGTGGTGAGGTGTTTGGGTCAATGTCGTAAAGGGCCCACTCAAGAATTTTTTGGTGTGCTTCGTTAATAGCAGTTGGTTTGAGACGGTGACCAAATCTTTTATTAGCCATGTTGAGAGCAGTTTGCCATGCCGATGGTTGGAACGGCTGGCTGTTTTCAACCAACATGCTGAGTTTGGTCACCGCCTCCTCATAGTGATCTTGTAGTGTCTGTAAAATATTTTTCATCCAGAGGTACGTGTTGGTTTTAATCTTATCTTTTACCTTCTGGGTGGGGCCTGCTGGCTTGATGAAATCAGAAAGTTTATTGATTTTCTTTTCCATCCCTGGTGGAATAGAGTCGTTTTCAATGGCTTCAAATACTATGTTTTCATGGTGGATGACCTGTATGGTTTTAAAGTAAAGAGTGGACCTAATCTTTGATTTTGCAGGGTCCAAACCTTGCAGGTCTGCTCTGGGCCATGTCGCGTGCCGTAGAATGGTCTCCAAGTCCCCCTGGTCTGGAAAGTGATTACTCACCAGTTTCTCCAGCGTCAGAAACATCTCTCAGAAAGGAAAGGTAAGTATAAGGTAAGTATATAAAAAAGGTAAGTAAAAAAATTAAAGGAAAAAACTAAAATAAAAGAAGATTATTAAATAGGTTGGATTTTCTATAAGAGTGAATAAAACTAGGTCCTCTGTCCTGGTGAAGGTGGTTAAAGACTAGTAAAATACTACTCCCGTAAAGAAATAAAACAACCAAAAATCAAGTAAGTAAATAAAATAGATAAGGGTAAGAAGTAGAGATTAAAAGAGGATCGATAAAGGCTCAGATTTAAAATAACTGAGAGTGTATGATGATAAGTAAAAGAATGAAAATTGTTTGTTAAAACCTTTTACAAAAGAGGATGATTCTGTTCCAGAGAGGCTTAAGCCAGAATCGAGTGAACCACACCAACCTCGAAATCCGGACCGCTGTGGGATGTGTCCAGGATCTGGAACTCGCCGTACAGGAGGACCTGTTTTCTCCGGAGGCCGTCGCTGGATCCCCTTCTTTAAAGCAGCCGGTTTCAGGATGTGGAATAAATTGTCCTTTTGTATTCATTCAGTTAAAAACACACATTTTACTGAGCTCAGCTAAAAAAATCCTAAAAGCAAACAGTTCATTAAAATCCTCAGTCTCTGCGAAGAGAAAAAAGGAAAAAAGGTTAAAAGCCCAACGTTTCGACTGTGCGTCTTCCTCAGGGGCGTTAGAGAAATGTTTGTGGCAGGTGGCTTTTCAAGTTCCTGTGGAGGGAGTTTACAGGATGTGGGAGGAGCCAAAGCAGGAAGTGGAACACCATCTTTGTAGTTTTTTTCAGGTTGTCGTCCATCTGCTATGATTTCATTTTGGCTCCCCCGTGTGGTCACTTTAAGATTACGGCTGCCTCTCTGGAAGGAAACAGAGCCTTACAAACAGGAAATAAGAGAATAAAAGAGGAATTCAAACCTTTGTAAAAGGAATAAAAGAGATGATGAGAGATGTTTATAAAAGATGTTGTAAGAACCCTAATGGACTAAAAGACTTTATAAATAAGTAGCTCCTGTTTAAAAAACTCCTAAGAAAACTTATAAGAAGGAGGAGAGAGTAAAAAGAGGGTAATGTCAGGGTGAGACCAGGTCGAGGGACTATTTTGTGGGTTTTTTTGGAGTGATGAAAGAGGTCATAGCTCCAATTCAGTGGGCAAGTCCAAGCTCTCCGTGCCAAGCCTGCCGGATCCTGTTCCAAAAGATGCCAGCAGGAGAAAAGCTGGTGTCCCGAGGTTGTGAGTCCCATAAAACAATAAAAGGTGTGTTTTTTCCATAAAAACTTCAAGCACACGATGTGTTTACTAAAACCGGGTCTGCCCTGAAAGCTAGTTCTAAAATTTTCTAAGAGAAGAAAAATTATAAAACTGGGAAGTTTAAAAGGTCCATAAAATCATCTTTCCCAATGGGATATGTTTAAAAGGGTTAAAAATTGCTTTTTTGAATAGATGCCTGGCTCTGGCAAGGTTAGGTTTGGAACATAGTCGAGAAGGCACGGGCAACAGAACGATCTTCTTTGTAAAAAAGCAAAACCCGTAAAATCGGCTTATGGTTGTGTAATAATGGTGTAATAACCAAAATTCAGAAAATCAAAGGGGAAGGCAAGAAGGTGGGTGACAGGGGAAGCTGGGTGTGGATAAGATACAGTGGGAAGGTAATTTGAGAGGGGATCAAGAATTTAGGTTTAGGCAAGGGGAAAAAAAGTTTTTAAGTTTAGGAGCGGTAGAGGGTGGGAGGGTAGGAGGGAGGGAAGGGAGTTTGGTTTAGGCAAGGAAGGGAGGACTTAGGTTTAGGTGAGGGGGGGAGGGTTTAGGAGAAGGGGAGACCTTAGGATTAGGAAAGGTAGAGGGTAGGGGATCAGGAGGAGGAAGGAAATTAGGTTTAGGCAAGGAAATGAGAGAGGTTAAGTTTAGGAAAGGTAGAGGGTAGGGGGTAGGAGGAGGGGGGGGGGTTTAGGGGGAAGAGGGAGGTAAGGGTCAGGTAGAGGGTGGGTGGGTGGGTGGGAGAGAAAAGAGGGGGTGGGGGAAAGGGGAAAAAAAGGGAAATGTCATCTTGAGTAATTCTGTTAAAAGAATATTGGAATCATTTTAAAAGGTAATTTAAGAGATTAAAATCGGAGCTAGAATATAAAGGTTGTCTACAGGCTTTATTAAAATTAAATGAATTGTTCATTGTCTTTTCCAGGTGGTCTGTAGGGGTCGTGGAGAGAATCTGGTCTTTAGTGGGACGTTGTGGTGTAGAGGTAGGTGGTTTCCCCATTTGAAGGCCTGTTGGCTCTCTGTTGACCCGGGTGGAATCTCCTCACTTTGGGAGTCCCGCCGAGTGGTGGTCTCAGCCCGCTGGGTGGTGGTCTCGGCCCGCTGGGTGGTGTTCTCGGTCCGCCGGTGGATACGCTGGTGAGGGGCCCGCTGTGGTGGTACGTAGGTCTCCCTCCGTCCATTCAGCTGGGTGATGGTCTCGGCCTTCTGGTGGGTCCACTGCTGGGGGGCCGGCTGGGGTGCTGTGTGGGTCTCCCTCCGTCCGCTCCTGTCGGTGGTTCCGGGGGTTCGGGCCTGGTGGGTCGTGGCTGGTATCTGCTTCTGGGGCCTGCTGGGGTGTGGTCCCTCCGTTCCTCGGGTTGGTTGGGGGGTCGGTGTAGGGGGACTCCGGGGGGGTCCCTCCTGCCGTTTCGCCCGTTCCATGTTCCCCTCCTGTTGGATGGAGGTGGCCGGGGAGGGGGAGGTCTTGGTCTCCTCAGCAGGGCTGGTGTCATCCAGACCCTCGGTTTGCGAACCCACTGTCCTGGAGTGGAGGGGTGGTGGTGAGGTGTTTGGGTCAATGTCGTAAAGGGCCCACTCAAGAATTTTTTGGTGTGCTTCGTTAATAGCAGTTGGTTTGAGACGGTGACCAAATCTTTTATTAGCCATGTTGAGAGCAGTTTGCCATGCCGATGGTTGGAACGGCTGGCTGTTTTCAACCAACATGCTGAGTTTGGTCACCGCCTCCTCATAGTGATCTTGTAGTGTCTGTAAAATATTTTTCATCCAGAGGTACGTGTTGGTTTTAATCTTATCTTTTACCTTCTGGGTGGGGCCTGCTGGCTTGATGAAATCAGAAAGTTTATTGATTTTCTTTTCCATCCCTGGTGGAATAGAGTCGTTTTCAATGGCTTCAAATACTATGTTTTCATGGTGGATGACCTGTATGGTTTTAAAGTAAAGAGTGGACCTAATCTTTGATTTTGCAGGGTCCAAACCTTGCAGGTCTGCTCTGGGCCATGTCGCGTGCCGTAGAATGGTCTCCAAGTCCCCCTGGTCTGGAAAGTGATTACTCACCAGTTTCTCCAGCGTCAGAAACATCTCTCAGAAAGGAAAGGTAAGTATAAGGTAAGTATATAAAAAAGGTAAGTAAAAAAATTAAAGGAAAAAACTAAAATAAAAGAAGATTATTAAATAGGTTGGATTTTCTATAAGAGTGAATAAAACTAGGTCCTCTGTCCTGGTGAAGGTGGTTAAAGACTAGTAAAATACTACTCCCGTAAAGAAATAAAACAACCAAAAATCAAGTAAGTAAATAAAATAGATAAGGGTAAGAAGTAGAGATTAAAAGAGGATCGATAAAGGCTCAGATTTAAAATAACTGAGAGTGTATGATGATAAGTAAAAGAATGAAAATTGTTTGTTAAAACCTTTTACAAAAGAGGATGATTCTGTTCCAGAGAGGCTTAAGCCAGAATCGAGTGAACCACACCAACCTCGAAATCCGGACCGCTGTGGGATGTGTCCAGGATCTGGAACTCGCCGTACAGGAGGACCTGTTTTCTCCGGAGGCCGTCGCTGGATCCCCTTCTTTAAAGCAGCCGGTTTCAGGATGTGGAATAAATTGTCCTTTTGTATTCATTCAGTTAAAAACACACATTTTACTGAGCTCAGCTAAAAAAATCCTAAAAGCAAACAGTTCATTAAAATCCTCAGTCTCTGCGAAGAGAAAAAAGGAAAAAAGGTTAAAAGCCCAACGTTTCGACTGTGCGTCTTCCTCAGGGGCGTTAGAGAAATGTTTGTGGCAGGTGGCTTTTCAAGTTCCTGTGGAGGGAGTTTACAGGATGTGGGAGGAGCCAAAGCAGGAAGTGGAACACCATCTTTGTAGTTTTTTTCAGGTTGTCGTCCATCTGCTATGATTTCATTTTGGCTCCCCCGTGTGGTCACTTTAAGATTACGGCTGCCTCTCTGGAAGGAAACAGAGCCTTACAAACAGGAAATAAGAGAATAAAAGAGGAATTCAAACCTTTGTAAAAGGAATAAAAGAGATGATGAGAGATGTTTATAAAAGATGTTGTAAGAACCCTAATGGACTAAAAGACTTTATAAATAAGTAGCTCCTGTTTAAAAAACTCCTAAGAAAACTTATAAGAAGGAGGAGAGAGTAAAAAGAGGGTAATGTCAGGGTGAGACCAGGTCGAGGGACTATTTTGTGGGTTTTTTTGGAGTGATGAAAGAGGTCATAGCTCCAATTCAGTGGGCAAGTCCAAGCTCTCCGTGCCAAGCCTGCCGGATCCTGTTCCAAAAGATGCCAGCAGGAGAAAAGCTGGTGTCCCGAGGTTGTGAGTCCCATAAAACAATAAAAGGTGTGTTTTTTCCATAAAAACTTCAAGCACACGATGTGTTTACTAAAACCGGGTCTGCCCTGAAAGCTAGTTCTAAAATTTTCTAAGAGAAGAAAAATTATAAAACTGGGAAGTTTAAAAGGTCCATAAAATCATCTTTCCCAATGGGATATGTTTAAAAGGGTTAAAAATTGCTTTTTTGAATAGATGCCTGGCTCTGGCAAGGTTAGGTTTGGAACATAGTCGAGAAGGCACGGGCAACAGAACGATCTTCTTTGTAAAAAAGCAAAACCCGTAAAATCGGCTTATGGTTGTGTAATAATGGTGTAATAACCAAAATTCAGAAAATCAAAGGGGAAGGCAAGAAGGTGGGTGACAGGGGAAGCTGGGTGTGGATAAGATACAGTGGGAAGGTAATTTGAGAGGGGATCAAGAATTTAGGTTTAGGCAAGGGGAAAAAAAGTTTTTAAGTTTAGGAGCGGTAGAGGGTGGGAGGGTAGGAGGGAGGGAAGGGAGTTTGGTTTAGGCAAGGAAGGGAGGACTTAGGTTTAGGTGAGGGGGGGAGGGTTTAGGAGAAGGGGAGACCTTAGGATTAGGAAAGGTAGAGGGTAGGGGATCAGGAGGAGGAAGGAAATTAGGTTTAGGCAAGGAAATGAGAGAGGTTAAGTTTAGGAAAGGTAGAGGGTAGGGGGTAGGAGGAGGGGGGGGGGTTTAGGGGGAAGAGGGAGGTAAGGGTCAGGTAGAGGGTGGGTGGGTGGGTGGGAGAGAAAAGAGGGGGTGGGGGAAAGGGGAAAAAAAGGGAAATGTCATCTTGAGTAATTCTGTTAAAAGAATATTGGAATCATTTTAAAAGGTAATTTAAGAGATTAAAATCGGAGCTAGAATATAAAGGTTGTCTACAGGCTTTATTAAAATTAAATGAATTGTTCATTGTCTTTTCCAGGTGGTCTGTAGGGGTCGTGGAGAGAATCTGGTCTTTAGTGGGACGTTGTGGTGTAGAGGTAGGTGGTTTCCCCATTTGAAGGCCTGTTGGCTCTCTGTTGACCCGGGTGGAATCTCCTCACTTTGGGAGTCCCGCCGAGTGGTGGTCTCGGCCCGCTGGGTGGTGGTCTCGGCCCGCTGGGTGGTGTTCTCGGTCCGCCGGTGGATACGCTGGTGAGGGGCCCGCTGTGGTGGTACGTAGGTCTCCCTCCGTCCATTCAGCTGGGTGATGGTCTCGGCCTTCTGGTGGGTCCACTGCTGGGGGGCCGGCTGGGGTGCTGTGTGGGTCTCCCTCCGTCCGCTCCTGTCGGTGGTTCCGGGGGTTCGGGCCTGGTGGGTCGTGGCTGGTATCTGCTTCTGGGGCCTGCTGGGGTGTGGTCCCTCCGTTCCTCGGGTTGGTTGGGGGGTCGGTGTAGGGGGACTCCGGGGGGGTCCCTCCTGCCGTTTCGCCCGTTCCATGTTCCCCTCCTGTTGGATGGAGGTGGCCGGGGAGGGGGAGGTCTTGGTCTCCTCAGCAGGGCTGGTGTCATCCAGACCCTCGGTTTGCGAACCCACTGTCCTGGAGTGGAGGGGTGGTGGTGAGGTGTTTGGGTCAATGTCGTAAAGGGCCCACTCAAGAATTTTTTGGTGTGCTTCGTTAATAGCAGTTGGTTTGAGACGGTGACCAAATCTTTTATTAGCCATGTTGAGAGCAGTTTGCCATGCCGATGGTTGGAACGGCTGGCTGTTTTCAACCAACATGCTGAGTTTGGTCACCGCCTCCTCATAGTGATCTTGTAGTGTCTGTAAAATATTTTTCATCCAGAGGTACGTGTTGGTTTTAATCTTATCTTTTACCTTCTGGGTGGGGCCTGCTGGCTTGATGAAATCAGAAAGTTTATTGATTTTCTTTTCCATCCCTGGTGGAATAGAGTCGTTTTCAATGGCTTCAAATACTATGTTTTCATGGTGGATGACCTGTATGGTTTTAAAGTAAAGAGTGGACCTAATCTTTGATTTTGCAGGGTCCAAACCTTGCAGGTCTGCTCTGGGCCATGTCGCGTGCCGTAGAATGGTCTCCAAGTCCCCCTGGTCTGGAAAGTGATTACTCACCAGTTTCTCCAGCGTCAGAAACATCTCTCAGAAAGGAAAGGTAAGTATAAGGTAAGTATATAAAAAAGGTAAGTAAAAAAATTAAAGGAAAAAACTAAAATAAAAGAAGATTATTAAATAGGTTGGATTTTCTATAAGAGTGAATAAAACTAGGTCCTCTGTCCTGGTGAAGGTGGTTAAAGACTAGTAAAATACTACTCCCGTAAAGAAATAAAACAACCAAAAATCAAGTAAGTAAATAAAATAGATAAGGGTAAGAAGTAGAGATTAAAAGAGGATCGATAAAGGCTCAGATTTAAAATAACTGAGAGTGTATGATGATAAGTAAAAGAATGAAAATTGTTTGTTAAAACCTTTTACAAAAGAGGATGATTCTGTTCCAGAGAGGCTTAAGCCAGAATCGAGTGAACCACACCAACCTCGAAATCCGGACCGCTGTGGGATGTGTCCAGGATCTGGAACTCGCCGTACAGGAGGACCTGTTTTCTCCGGAGGCCGTCGCTGGATCCCCTTCTTTAAAGCAGCCGGTTTCAGGATGTGGAATAAATTGTCCTTTTGTATTCATTCAGTTAAAAACACACATTTTACTGAGCTCAGCTAAAAAAATCCTAAAAGCAAACAGTTCATTAAAATCCTCAGTCTCTGCGAAGAGAAAAAAGGAAAAAAGGTTAAAAGCCCAACGTTTCGACTGTGCGTCTTCCTCAGGGGCGTTAGAGAAATGTTTGTGGCAGGTGGCTTTTCAAGTTCCTGTGGAGGGAGTTTACAGGATGTGGGAGGAGCCAAAGCAGGAAGTGGAACACCATCTTTGTAGTTTTTTTCAGGTTGTCGTCCATCTGCTATGATTTCATTTTGGCTCCCCCGTGTGGTCACTTTAAGATTACGGCTGCCTCTCTGGAAGGAAACAGAGCCTTACAAACAGGAAATAAGAGAATAAAAGAGGAATTCAAACCTTTGTAAAAGGAATAAAAGAGATGATGAGAGATGTTTATAAAAGATGTTGTAAGAACCCTAATGGACTAAAAGACTTTATAAATAAGTAGCTCCTGTTTAAAAAACTCCTAAGAAAACTTATAAGAAGGAGGAGAGAGTAAAAAGAGGGTAATGTCAGGGTGAGACCAGGTCGAGGGACTATTTTGTGGGTTTTTTTGGAGTGATGAAAGAGGTCATAGCTCCAATTCAGTGGGCAAGTCCAAGCTCTCCGTGCCAAGCCTGCCGGATCCTGTTCCAAAAGATGCCAGCAGGAGAAAAGCTGGTGTCCCGAGGTTGTGAGTCCCATAAAACAATAAAAGGTGTGTTTTTTCCATAAAAACTTCAAGCACACGATGTGTTTACTAAAACCGGGTCTGCCCTGAAAGCTAGTTCTAAAATTTTCTAAGAGAAGAAAAATTATAAAACTGGGAAGTTTAAAAGGTCCATAAAATCATCTTTCCCAATGGGATATGTTTAAAAGGGTTAAAAATTGCTTTTTTGAATAGATGCCTGGCTCTGGCAAGGTTAGGTTTGGAACATAGTCGAGAAGGCACGGGCAACAGAACGATCTTCTTTGTAAAAAAGCAAAACCCGTAAAATCGGCTTATGGTTGTGTAATAATGGTGTAATAACCAAAATTCAGAAAATCAAAGGGGAAGGCAAGAAGGTGGGTGACAGGGGAAGCTGGGTGTGGATAAGATACAGTGGGAAGGTAATTTGAGAGGGGATCAAGAATTTAGGTTTAGGCAAGGGGAAAAAAAGTTTTTAAGTTTAGGAGCGGTAGAGGGTGGGAGGGTAGGAGGGAGGGAAGGGAGTTTGGTTTAGGCAAGGAAGGGAGGACTTAGGTTTAGGTGAGGGGGGGAGGGTTTAGGAGAAGGGGAGACCTTAGGATTAGGAAAGGTAGAGGGTAGGGGATCAGGAGGAGGAAGGAAATTAGGTTTAGGCAAGGAAATGAGAGAGATTAAGTTTAGGAAAGGTAGAGGGTAGGGGGTAGGAGGAGGGGGGGGGGTTTAGGGGGAAGAGGGAGGTAAGGGTCAGGTAGAGGGTGGGTGGGTGGGTGGGAGAGAAAAGAGGGGGTGGGGGAAAGGGGAAAAAAAGGGAAATGTCATCTTGAGTAATTCTGTTAAAAGAATATTGGAATCATTTTAAAAGGTAATTTAAGAGATTAAAATCGGAGCTAGAATATAAAGGTTGTCTACAGGCTTTATTAAAATTAAATGAATTGTTCATTGTCTTTTCCAGGTGGTCTGTAGGGGTCGTGGAGAGAATCTGGTCTTTAGTGGGACGTTGTGGTGTAGAGGTAGGTGGTTTCCCCATTTGAAGGCCTGTTGGCTCTCTGTTGACCCGGGTGGAATCTCCTCACTTTGGGAGTCCCGCCGAGTGGTGGTCTCGGCCCGCTGGAGGTTAGGGTTAGGGTTAGGGTTAGGGTTAGGGTTAGGTTAGGGTTAGGGTTAGGGTTAGGGTTAGGGTTAGGGTTAGGGTTAGGGTTAGGGTTAGGTTAGGGTTAGGGTTAGGGTTAGGGTTAGGGTTAGGGTTAGGGTTAGGGTTAGGGTTAGGTTAGGGTTAGGGTTAGGGTTAGGGTTAGGGTTAGGGTTAGGGTTAGGGTTAGGGTTAGGTTAGGGACATAGAAGAAAAAGGCACTGGCAACAGAACTTCTCTTTGTAAAAAAGCAAAAGAACCCATCAATCGGCTTATAATTGTGTAATAAGAAATGAATAAGAAAAATCGAGGAAAAACAACTAAAAAGAGATAGGTAAGACGTCAAAGGGATGAAGGTTAGGTTTAGGCCAGGGGAGGAGTTTTGAGGGAGGGGGGAGGGGTTAAGGTTAGGAGAAGGTAGAGGGTTGGAGGGTCGGAGGGAAGGAAGGACTTAGGTATAGGTAATAGGGGGGAGGGATTAGGTTTAGGTTTAGGGGAGGAGTTTTGAGGGGAAGGGGAGGGGTTAAGGTTAGGAGAAGGTAGAGGGTTGGAGGGTCGGAGGGAAGGAAGGACTTAGGTATAGGTAATAGGGGGGAGGGATTAGGTTTAGGTTTAGGGGAGGAGTTTTGAGGGGAAGGGGAGGGGTTAAGGTAAGGGGAAGGTAGAGGGTGGGAAGGTCGGAAAAAAGGAAAGATTTAAGTTTAGGTAATGGGAAGGAGGGATTAGGTTTAGGCAAGGGGAGGAGTTTTGAGGGGAAGGGGAGGGGTTAAGGTTAGGAGAAGGGGAAAGGGTGGGAGGGTCAGAAGGAAAGGGGGAATAGGAGGGAAGGGAAGGCAGAGGAATCTAAAAACGTTAAAATAAAATTAAAAATAAAATTGGAGCTGATGTATAAAAAAAGTTTCTTTAAACTTTATTAAAATACAGTCATGTATGTGGATCAAAGTCTCTTCCAGGTGGTCTGTACGACTCGAGGAGAAAGTCTGGTTCTCAGTGGTGACATGCGATGTGGATGTGGCTGAGTTGTCCATTTGAAGGAAGACTGCTGCAGGCTGTCTGTCGCCTCGGGTTGAGTCCTCTCCCTCTGGGGGCTCTGCTGAGTGGTGGTCTCGACCCGCTGGTGGCTCCGCTGTTTAGGCGCAGGCTGTGGTGGTGCGTGGGTCTCCCTCCGTCTGGTTCTGTCGGTGGTTACGGGGGTCCGGGCCTGGTGGGTTGTGGCTGGTATCTGCTCACAGGTCCTGCTGGGGTGTGGTCCCTCCGTCCCTCGGTCTGGTTGGGGGGTCGGTGTGGGGGGACTCCGGGGGGGTCCCTCCTGCCGTTTCTCCGGTTCCCTGTTCCTCTCCCTTTGGATGGAGATGGCCGGGGAGGGGGAGGTCTTGGTCTCCTCAGCAGGGCTGGTGTCATTCAGACCCTCCGTTTGTGACCCCACCGTTCTGGAGTGGAGGGGTGGTGTGAGGTCTGGGTCAGGGTGGTAAGCAGACCAAATGAGTATGTTTGTGTGTGCTTCTCCCAATGATTGTGTGGTGAGGCGGCGACCATATCTTTTTTTGGCCATATTAATTGCATTTTGCCAGGCCGAAGGTTGAAACGGCTGGCTGCTTTCAATTAATAGGCAGAGATTTGATTGTGTCTCCTCATAGTGGTCCTGTAGTATTTTCAGATTGTTTTTCATCCAGAGGTATGTATTTTCTTTAATTTTGTCTTTCACCTTCTGGGTGGGGCCTGCAGGCTTTATGAAATCGGTTAATTTGTTTGTTTTCTTTTCCATGCCAGGTGGGATGATGTTATCTTCAATTGCCTGGTCTATGGTGTGAGTGTGGTGGAAGACTTGGATAGTTTTAAAATATAATGTAGACCTGATTTTAGTCTTTGTGGGGTCCAAACCTTGTAGGTCAGCTCTTGGCCACGTGCAGGTGTGTGGATCCCATGATTCGTCAGGTCGGTAGGGGAAATGAGTATTCACCAGGTTCTCCAGTGCGGAAGTCATCTTCTCAATAAAAGAAAGGTAAGTAAAGAAGGTAAGTATAAAGGACTACATAAAAAGGAGGTAAGTATAAGAGGTGGTAAGAGGAATGATTGTTTAAAGGGTAAGTATTTCTAAAAAAGATGGATAAAACTAAGTCCTCTATCCTTATTAGGTGAGTGAGGCCAGTGATATCCCTTCTTAATAAAAAATTAAATAACCATACAATCCAAATAAGGTAAATGAAATAAAATTCAGGAAGGTAAAAGGAGGAGATTTAAAAGAGGATTGAAAAATGCTAAGATTTAAAATGACTGAGAGTTATTAAAAATAAGTCAAAGAATGAAATTTGTTGATTAAAACTTTTTACAAAAGAGGATGATTCCGTTCCAGAGAGGCTTAAACCAGAATCGCGTGAACCACACCAACCTCGAAATCTGGACCGCTGTGGGATGTGTCCAGGATTTGGAGCCCGCCGTACAGAAGGATCTGTTTTCTCCGGAGGCCGTCGCTGGATCTCCTTCTTTGAAGCAGCCGGTTTCAGGATGTGGAATAAAACTGTCCTTTTGCATTCATTCAGTTAAAAATAAAAACTTTACTGAGCTCAGTTAAAAAATCCTAAAAGCAAACAATTCATAAAATCCTCAGTCTCTGCGAAGAGAAAAAGGAAAAAAGGTTAAAAGCCCAACGTTTCGACGTGTAGTCTTCCTCAGGGGCAATCGTGAAATGTTTGCTGCAGGTGGCTTTTCTAGTTCCTGTGGAGGGAGTTTACAGGATGTGGGAGGAGCCAGAGCAGGAAGTGGAACACCATCTTTGTAGTTTTTGTCAGGTTGTAATCCATCTGCTGTGATTGTACTTTGGCTCCCCCGTGTGGTCACTTTAGGATTACGGTTGCCTCTCTGGAAGGAAACAGAGCCTTGCAAACAGGAAGTAAAAGAATAAAGGAAAAAGTAAATCATAGTAAAGAGGAAAATTTAAAAAAAAGAGAGAGATGTATATAAAAGATGTTAATAATATCATTAAGAGGATAAGACCTAAACAAATATATACCTGGCCTGCTCCTATTTATAAAAGTGTCTAAATAAGCTTTAAAAAGGAAGTAAAAGAATTAAATAAACAAATAACGAGAAGGTAAGACCAAGTTGAGGGGCTGTTTGTGGTTTTGGAGCGATGAAAGAGGTCATATCCCCAGCTAAACGGGTAAGGCCAAACTCTCCATGCCAAGCCTGCAGGATCCGTCCCAAAATGATGTCTGCAGGAGAAAAGCTGGTATCCCTGGATGGTAAGCCCCATAACATCAATAAATTATGTGATTTTTCAAATAAAATCAACTATAATCACACAATTTGATAACTAAAACCGGGTCTTGACCTGAAATAAAGTAAGTTCTAAAATAATCTAAGAGAAGAAAATTTGTAAAACTTAAGAGGTTTAAAAGAATCCTTGGAGTATCTTTTCCCAAAGGGATATGTTTAAAAGGGTTAAAAGTTGCTTTTTTGAATTATTGTCTGGCTCTGGCAGGGTTAGGTTAGGGACATAGAAGAAAAAGGCACTGGCAACAGAACTTCTCTTTGTAAAAAAGCAAAAGAACCCATCAATCGGCTTATAATTGTGTAATAAGAAATGAATAAGAAAAATCGAGGAAAAACAACTAAAAAGAGATAGGTAAGACGTCAAAGGGATGAAGGTTAGGTTTAGGCCAGGGGAGGAGTTTTGAGGGAGGGGGGAGGGGTTAAGGTTAGGAGAAGGTAGAGGGTTGGAGGGTCGGAGGGAAGGAAGGACTTAGGTATAGGTAATAGGGGGGAGGGATTAGGTTTAGGTTTAGGGGAGGAGTTTTGAGGGGAAGGGGAGGGGTTAAGGTTAGGAGAAGGTAGAGGGTTGGAGGGTCGGAGGGAAGGAAGGACTTAGGTATAGGTAATAGGGGGGAGGGATTAGGTTTAGGTTTAGGGGAGGAGTTTTGAGGGGAAGGGGAGGGGTTAAGGTAAGGGGAAGGTAGAGGGTGGGAAGGTCGGAAAAAAGGAAAGATTTAAGTTTAGGTAATGGGAAGGAGGGATTAGGTTTAGGCAAGGGGAGGAGTTTTGAGGGGAAGGGGAGGGGTTAAGGTTAGGAGAAGGGGAAAGGGTGGGAGGGTCAGAAGGAAAGGGGGAATAGGAGGGAAGGGAAGGCAGAGGAATCTAAAAACGTTAAAATAAAATTAAAAATAAAATTGGAGCTGATGTATAAAAAAAGTTTCTTTAAACTTTATTAAAATACAGTCATGTATGTGGATCAAAGTCTCTTCCAGGTGGTCTGTACGACTCGAGGAGAAAGTCTGGTTCTCAGTGGTGACATGCGATGTGGATGTGGCTGAGTTGTCCATTTGAAGGAAGACTGCTGCAGGCTGTCTGTCGCCTCGGGTTGAGTCCTCTCCCTCTGGGGGCTCTGCTGAGTGGTGGTCTCGACCCGCTGGTGGCTCCGCTGTTTAGGCGCAGGCTGTGGTGGTGCGTGGGTCTCCCTCCGTCTGGTTCTGTCGGTGGTTACGGGGGTCCGGGCCTGGTGGGTTGTGGCTGGTATCTGCTCACGGGTCCTGCTGGGGTGTGGTCCCTCCGTCCCTCGGTCTGGTTGGGGGGTCGGTGTGGGGGGACTCCGGGGGGGTCCCTCCTGCCGTTTCTCCGGTTCCCTGTTCCTCTCCCTTTGGATGGAGATGGCCGGGGAGGGGGAGGTCTTGGTCTCCTCAGCAGGGCTGGTGTCATTCAGACCCTCCGTTTGTGACCCCACCGTTCTGGAGTGGAGGGGTGGTGTGAGGTCTGGGTCAGGGTGGTAAGCAGACCAAATGAGTATGTTTGTGTGTGCTTCTCCCAATGATTGTGTGGTGAGGCGGCGACCATATCTTTTTTTGGCCATATTAATTGCATTTTGCCAGGCCGAAGGTTGAAACGGCTGGCTGCTTTCAATTAATAGGCAGAGATTTGATTGTGTCTCCTCATAGTGGTCCTGTAGTATTTTCAGATTGTTTTTCATCCAGAGGTATGTATTTTCTTTAATTTTGTCTTTCACCTTCTGGGTGGGGCCTGCAGGCTTTATGAAATCGGTTAATTTGTTTGTTTTCTTTTCCATGCCAGGTGGGATGATGTTATCTTCAATTGCCTGGTCTATGGTGTGAGTGTGGTGGAAGACTTGGATAGTTTTAAAATATAATGTAGACCTGATTTTAGTCTTTGTGGGGTCCAAACCTTGTAGGTCAGCTCTTGGCCACGTGCAGGTGTGTGGATCCCATGATTCGTCAGGTCGGTAGGGGAAATGAGTATTCACCAGGTTCTCCAGTGCGGAAGTCATCTTCTCAATAAAAGAAAGGTAAGTAAAGAAGGTAAGTATAAAGGACTACATAAAAAGGAGGTAAGTATAAGAGGTGGTAAGAGGAATGATTGTTTAAAGGGTAAGTATTTCTAAAAAAGATGGATAAAACTAAGTCCTCTATCCTTATTAGGTGAGTGAGGCCAGTGATATCCCTTCTTAATAAAAAATTAAATAACCATACAATCCAAATAAGGTAAATGAAATAAAATTCAGGAAGGTAAAAGGAGGAGATTTAAAAGAGGATTGAAAAATGCTAAGATTTAAAATGACTGAGAGTTATTAAAAATAAGTCAAAGAATGAAATTTGTTGATTAAAACTTTTTACAAAAGAGGATGATTCCGTTCCAGAGAGGCTTAAACCAGAATCGCGTGAACCACACCAACCTCGAAATCTGGACCGCTGTGGGATGTGTCCAGGATTTGGAGCCCGCCGTACAGAAGGATCTGTTTTCTCCGGAGGCCGTCGCTGGATCTCCTTCTTTGAAGCAGCCGGTTTCAGGATGTGGAATAAAACTGTCCTTTTGCATTCATTCAGTTAAAAATAAAAACTTTACTGAGCTCAGTTAAAAAATCCTAAAAGCAAACAATTCATAAAATCCTCAGTCTCTGCGAAGAGAAAAAGGAAAAAAGGTTAAAAGCCCAACGTTTCGACGTGTAGTCTTCCTCAGGGGCAATCGTGAAATGTTTGCTGCAGGTGGCTTTTCTAGTTCCTGTGGAGGGAGTTTACAGGATGTGGGAGGAGCCAGAGCAGGAAGTGGAACACCATCTTTGTAGTTTTTGTCAGGTTGTAATCCATCTGCTGTGATTGTACTTTGGCTCCCCCGTGTGGTCACTTTAGGATTACGGTTGCCTCTCTGGAAGGAAACAGAGCCTTGCAAACAGGAAGTAAAAGAATAAAGGAAAAAGTAAATCATAGTAAAGAGGAAAATTTAAAAAAAAGAGAGAGATGTATATAAAAGATGTTAATAATATCATTAAGAGGATAAGACCTAAACAAATATATACCTGGCCTGCTCCTATTTATAAAAGTGTCTAAATAAGCTTTAAAAAGGAAGTAAAAGAATTAAATAAACAAATAACGAGAAGGTAAGACCAAGTTGAGGGGCTGTTTGTGGTTTTGGAGCGATGAAAGAGGTCATATCCCCAGCTAAACGGGTAAGGCCAAACTCTCCATGCCAAGCCTGCAGGATCCGTCCCAAAATGATGTCTGCAGGAGAAAAGCTGGTATCCCTGGATGGTAAGCCCCATAACATCAATAAATTATGTGATTTTTCAAATAAAATCAACTATAATCACACAATTTGATAACTAAAACCGGGTCTTGACCTGAAATAAAGTAAGTTCTAAAATAATCTAAGAGAAGAAAATTTGTAAAACTTAAGAGGTTTAAAAGAATCCTTGGAGTATCTTTTCCCAAAGGGATATGTTTAAAAGGGTTAAAAGTTGCTTTTTTGAATTATTGTCTGGCTCTGGCAGGGTTAGGTTAGGGACATAGAAGAAAAAGGCACTGGCAACAGAACTTCTCTTTGTAAAAAAGCAAAAGAACCCATCAATCGGCTTATAATTGTGTAATAAGAAATGAATAAGAAAAATCGAGGAAAAACAACTAAAAAGAGATAGGTAAGACGTCAAAGGGATGAAGGTTAGGTTTAGGCCAGGGGAGGAGTTTTGAGGGAGGGGGGAGGGGTTAAGGTTAGGAGAAGGTAGAGGGTTGGAGGGTCGGAGGGAAGGAAGGACTTAGGTATAGGTAATAGGGGGGAGGGATTAGGTTTAGGTTTAGGGGAGGAGTTTTGAGGGGAAGGGGAGGGGTTAAGGTTAGGAGAAGGTAGAGGGTTGGAGGGTCGGAGGGAAGGAAGGACTTAGGTATAGGTAATAGGGGGGAGGGATTAGGTTTAGGTTTAGGGGAGGAGTTTTGAGGGGAAGGGGAGGGGTTAAGGTAAGGGGAAGGTAGAGGGTGGGAAGGTCGGAAAAAAGGAAAGATTTAAGTTTAGGTAATGGGAAGGAGGGATTAGGTTTAGGCAAGGGGAGGAGTTTTGAGGGGAAGGGGAGGGGTTAAGGTTAGGAGAAGGGGAAAGGGTGGGAGGGTCAGAAGGAAAGGGGGAATAGGAGGGAAGGGAAGGCAGAGGAATCTAAAAACGTTAAAATAAAATTAAAAATAAAATTGGAGCTGATGTATAAAAAAAGTTTCTTTAAACTTTATTAAAATACAGTCATGTATGTGGATCAAAGTCTCTTCCAGGTGGTCTGTACGACTCGAGGAGAAAGTCTGGTTCTCAGTGGTGACATGCGATGTGGATGTGGCTGAGTTGTCCATTTGAAGGAAGACTGCTGCAGGCTGTCTGTCGCCTCGGGTTGAGTCCTCTCCCTCTGGGGGCTCTGCTGAGTGGTGGTCTCGACCCGCTGGTGGCTCCGCTGTTTAGGCGCAGGCTGTGGTGGTGCGTGGGTCTCCCTCCGTCTGGTTCTGTCGGTGGTTACGGGGGTCCGGGCCTGGTGGGTTGTGGCTGGTATCTGCTCACGGGTCCTGCTGGGGTGTGGTCCCTCCGTCCCTCGGTCTGGTTGGGGGGTCGGTGTGGGGGGACTCCGGGGGGGTCCCTCCTGCCGTTTCTCCGGTTCCCTGTTCCTCTCCCTTTGGATGGAGATGGCCGGGGAGGGGGAGGTCTTGGTCTCCTCAGCAGGGCTGGTGTCATTCAGACCCTCCGTTTGTGACCCCACCGTTCTGGAGTGGAGGGGTGGTGTGAGGTCTGGGTCAGGGTGGTAAGCAGACCAAATGAGTATGTTTGTGTGTGCTTCTCCCAATGATTGTGTGGTGAGGCGGCGACCATATCTTTTTTTGGCCATATTAATTGCATTTTGCCAGGCCGAAGGTTGAAACGGCTGGCTGCTTTCAATTAATAGGCAGAGATTTGATTGTGTCTCCTCATAGTGGTCCTGTAGTATTTTCAGATTGTTTTTCATCCAGAGGTATGTATTTTCTTTAATTTTGTCTTTCACCTTCTGGGTGGGGCCTGCAGGCTTTATGAAATCGGTTAATTTGTTTGTTTTCTTTTCCATGCCAGGTGGGATGATGTTATCTTCAATTGCCTGGTCTATGGTGTGAGTGTGGTGGAAGACTTGGATAGTTTTAAAATATAATGTAGACCTGATTTTAGTCTTTGTGGGGTCCAAACCTTGTAGGTCAGCTCTTGGCCACGTGCAGGTGTGTGGATCCCATGATTCGTCAGGTCGGTAGGGGAAATGAGTATTCACCAGGTTCTCCAGTGCGGAAGTCATCTTCTCAATAAAAGAAAGGTAAGTAAAGAAGGTAAGTATAAAGGACTACATAAAAAGGAGGTAAGTATAAGAGGTGGTAAGAGGAATGATTGTTTAAAGGGTAAGTATTTCTAAAAAAGATGGATAAAACTAAGTCCTCTATCCTTATTAGGTGAGTGAGGCCAGTGATATCCCTTCTTAATAAAAAATTAAATAACCATACAATCCAAATAAGGTAAATGAAATAAAATTCAGGAAGGTAAAAGGAGGAGATTTAAAAGAGGATTGAAAAATGCTAAGATTTAAAATGACTGAGAGTTATTAAAAATAAGTCAAAGAATGAAATTTGTTGATTAAAACTTTTTACAAAAGAGGATGATTCCGTTCCAGAGAGGCTTAAACCAGAATCGCGTGAACCACACCAACCTCGAAATCTGGACCGCTGTGGGATGTGTCCAGGATTTGGAGCCCGCCGTACAGAAGGATCTGTTTTCTCCGGAGGCCGTCGCTGGATCTCCTTCTTTGAAGCAGCCGGTTTCAGGATGTGGAATAAAACTGTCCTTTTGCATTCATTCAGTTAAAAATAAAAACTTTACTGAGCTCAGTTAAAAAATCCTAAAAGCAAACAATTCATAAAATCCTCAGTCTCTGCGAAGAGAAAAAGGAAAAAAGGTTAAAAGCCCAACGTTTCGACGTGTAGTCTTCCTCAGGGGCAATCGTGAAATGTTTGCTGCAGGTGGCTTTTCTAGTTCCTGTGGAGGGAGTTTACAGGATGTGGGAGGAGCCAGAGCAGGAAGTGGAACACCATCTTTGTAGTTTTTGTCAGGTTGTAATCCATCTGCTGTGATTGTACTTTGGCTCCCCCGTGTGGTCACTTTAGGATTACGGTTGCCTCTCTGGAAGGAAACAGAGCCTTGCAAACAGGAAGTAAAAGAATAAAGGAAAAAGTAAATCATAGTAAAGAGGAAAATTTAAAAAAAAGAGAGAGATGTATATAAAAGATGTTAATAATATCATTAAGAGGATAAGACCTAAACAAATATATACCTGGCCTGCTCCTATTTATAAAAGTGTCTAAATAAGCTTTAAAAAGGAAGTAAAAGAATTAAATAAACAAACAACGAGAAGGTAAGACCAAGTTGAGGGGCTGTTTGTGGTTTTGGAGCGATGAAAGAGGTCATATCCCCAGCTAAACGGGTAAGGCCAAACTCTCCATGCCAAGCCTGCAGGATCCGTCCCAAAATGATGTCTGCAGGAGAAAAGCTGGTATCCCTGGATGGTAAGCCCCATAACATCAATAAATTATGTGATTTTTCAAATAAAATCAACTATAATCACACAATTTGATAACTAAAACCGGGTCTTGACCTGAAATAAAGTAAGTTCTAAAATAATCTAAGAGAAGAAAATTTGTAAAACTTAAGAGGTTTAAAAGAATCCTTGGAGTATCTTTTCCCAAAGGGATATGTTTAAAAGGGTTAAAAGTTGCTTTTTTGAATTATTGTCTGGCTCTGGCAGGGTTAGGTTAGGGACATAGAAGAAAAAGGCACTGGCAACAGAACTTCTCTTTGTAAAAAAGCAAAAGAACCCATCAATCGGCTTATAATTGTGTAATAAGAAATGAATAAGAAAAATCGAGGAAAAACAACTAAAAAGAGATAGGTAAGACGTCAAAGGGATGAAGGTTAGGTTTAGGCCAGGGGAGGAGTTTTGAGGGAGGGGGGAGGGGTTAAGGTTAGGAGAAGGTAGAGGGTTGGAGGGTCGGAGGGAAGGAAGGACTTAGGTATAGGTAATAGGGGGGAGGGATTAGGTTTAGGTTTAGGGGAGGAGTTTTGAGGGGAAGGGGAGGGGTTAAGGTTAGGAGAAGGTAGAGGGTTGGAGGGTCGGAGGGAAGGAAGGACTTAGGTATAGGTAATAGGGGGGAGGGTTAGGGTTAGGGTTAGGGTTAGGGTTAGGGTTAGGGTTAGGGTTAGGGTTAGGGTTAGGGTTAGGTTAGGGTTAGGGTTAGGGTTAGGGTTAGGGTTAGGGTTAGGGTTAGGGGGTTAGGGTTAGGGTTAGGGTTAGGTTAGGGTTAGGGTTGGGTTAGGGTTAGGGTTAGGGTTAGGGTTAGGGTTAGGGTTAGGGTTAGGTTAGGGTTAGGGTTAGGGTTAGGGTTAGGGTTAGGGTTAGGTTAGGTTAGGTTAGGGTTAGGGTTAGGGTTAGGGTTAGGGTTAGGGTTAGGTAATTTACATAAACGAGAAAAGCACGGGCGACAGGTCATACTTTTAAAACAGTGATTTACAATATTAAAAAGGATCATTTTAAAAAGTGTTGTAAAAACCTTGTAATAACACATTAATTCTTAAAATTTGGTGTAACACCTTCGTTTTTTAAGAAATTAAAAAGGGGGTGAAAGGGAGGGAGTAGAAGGGTGGGAGGGGAAGGGGGGTAATGTTTTAAGGGGGGTGGGTCCTTAGGGTTAGGCAAGAAGAGGGAGGGGGTTAGGTTTAGGGAAAAGGAAGGATGGGGGGTAGGATTGACCTTAGATTTAGGTCAGGGGAGAGGGAGGTTAGGGTTAGGAAGAGAGGAGGGCAGGAGGGTAGGGTAGGATTGGAAATCAAAGAATTAAAATAATTTTAAGGTCGGAGCAGATATAAGGATATAAATTCTTTAAATTTTATTAAATAATAAATATTTAATGTCTCTCCCAGGTGATCCGTTGGTCTAATGAAGGGACCCTGGTTCTCGGGAGTGCGTTGCGGGCTGGGTGTGGTTGGGTCCCCCAGTGGAAGGAGGTCTGCAGGTTGCTCGTCGCCCTGGGTGGGATCTTCTGCCGGTGGGAGGTCCGCTGGTTGGTGGTCTCATCCCTCCGGTGGATCCGCTGTTGCAGGGCGGGCTGTGGTGGTGGGCAGGTTTCTCTCCTGTCTGTCCTGTCGGTGGTTGCTGGGTTCCGGGCCTGGTGGGTGGTGGCTGGTGTCTCCCTCTGGACCCTGCTGGGGTGGGGGCCCTCCGTCCCTCGGGTTGGTTGGTGGGTCGGTGTCGGGGAACTCCGTGGGGGTCCCTCCTGTCGTACCGCCCGTTCCTTACCCTCTTGTGGAGTGGAGATGACCGGGGAGGGGGAAGTCTTCGTCCTCACAGCAGGGTTGGTGTCCTCCAGGCCCTCGGTTTGGGACCCTACCGAGGTGTAGTGGATGGGTGGTGTGAGATCTACATCAGGGTAGTAAGCAGCCCAGTTACGTAAATTTTGGCGTGCTTCCACTAAAGTAAATGTTGTGAGGCGACGCCCATATCTCTTCTTAGCTAAATCAGTTGCTTTTTGCCATGCCGAAGGTTGGAAGGGCTGGCTGCTCTCTACTAATTCCATGAGCTTGGATTCTGTCTCCTCATAATGATCTAATAGTATTTGTAAGTTATTTTTCATCCAGAGGTAAGTATTTTCTTTAATTTTATCTTTAACCTTCTGGGTGGGGCCTGCTGGCTTTATGAAGTTGGAAAGTTGTTGAGTTTTTTTCTCCATCCCTGGTGGGATGGAGTTTTCTTCTATTGCTTTGCTAATAATGCTGCTGTGATGGTATACTTGTATTGTTTTAAAGTAGAGCGTGGATCTAATCTTTGTTTTAACCGGGTCCAAACCTTGCAGGTCTGCTCGTGGCCATATGCAGGTGTGTGGATCCCAGGATTCGTCCAGCTGGTAGGGGAAGTGAGTGTTCACCAGGTTCTCCAATGTGGAAAGCATCTCTCAAGGGAAATAAAGGTAAGTAAGAAGGTAAGTAAAAGGTAAGTAAAAAGGTAAGTAAAAAGGTAAGTAAAATGATAAGAACAAAAGAGAGGTTAAATGGGGAAATGGGTATAAAAACAGTGAAGAATGATTATTTTAAAGGGTTGACATTTCTCAAAGAGTGAATAAAACTGAGTTCACTTATCCTCAGGGGTGATTAAAATCAGTTAAAACCTGCTCTTCTTAAGAATAAACCATCCCAAAATCAATAAATGAGATAAAATTAAGGGGTGAGGATTAGAGATTTAAACGAGGATTGATATATGCTAAGATTTTGAGTTACTGAGGTTGGTTTATTAAATCTTAAAAGGATGAAATTAGTTTGTTTAAAACTTTTTGCAAAAGAGGGTGATTCTGTTCCAGAGAGGTTCAGCTAGAATCGAGTGAGCCACACCAACCTCGAAAATCCGGACCGCTGTGGATTGTGTCCAGGATCTGGAGCCCGCCGTGTAGGAGGATCTGTTTGCTCGGGAGGCCGTCGCTGAATCTCCTTCTTTGCAGCAGCCGGTTTCAGGATGTGGGATAAGGTGCCATTTTGCATTCAACCAGTAAAAAACAAACTTTACTGAGCTCAGTAACTAAATCATAAAAACAATCAATTCATAAAATCCTCAATCTCTGCGAAGAGAAAAGGAAAAAAGGTTAAAAAGCCCAACGTTTCGACGTGTAGTCTTCCTCAGGGGCAGGGTGGAAAATGTTTGTGGCAGGTGGCTTAAGTAGTTCCTGTGGAGGGCGTTTACAGGATGTGTAGGAGGAGCCAAAGCAGGAAGTGAACCACCATCTTTGTAGTTTTGTCAGGTTGGTCCCTCTGCTGTGAATTAAATATGGCTCCCCCGTGTGGTCACTTTAAGATAACAGGCTGTCTCTCTGGAAGGAACACAGCTAAAACAAACAGGAAGTAGAAAAATAAAAGAATAAAAGGGGGGAACGGGATAGGAATAAAAAGAGATGTAAAATAGATGTGAAGTAATCTTAAAAGAGAGTGGAAAGGGAGGTAGACTTAATAAACTTTGTAGGTACTTTTACTGCTCCTAAGAATGAAAAATAAAAAAGGGGGAGGGGGGGAGGAGGGAAAGAGATAGGAGTAGGTTAATAAAATTCGGTTTTTCCTTATAATATGTAGTATAAGTTTGCACTGTAAGCATAGCTGGCTCTGGCAGGGTTAGGTAATTTACATAAACGAGAAAAGCACGGGCGACAGGTCATACTTTTAAAACAGTGATTTACAATATTAAAAAGGATCATTTTAAAAAGTGTTGTAAAAACCTTGTAATAACACATTAATTCTTAAAATTTGGTGTAACACCTTCGTTTTTTAAGAAATTAAAAAGGGGGTGAAAGGGAGGGAGTAGAAGGGTGGGAGGGGAAGGGGGGTAATGTTTTAAGGGGGGTGGGTCCTTAGGGTTAGGCAAGAAGAGGGAGGGGGTTAGGTTTAGGGAAAAGGAAGGATGGGGGGTAGGATTGACCTTAGATTTAGGTCAGGGGAGAGGGAGGTTAGGGTTAGGAAGAGAGGAGGGCAGGAGGGTAGGGTAGGATTGGAAATCAAAGAATTAAAATAATTTTAAGGTCGGAGCAGATATAAGGATATAAATTCTTTAAATTTTATTAAATAATAAATATTTAATGTCTCTCCCAGGTGATCCGTTGGTCTAATGAAGGGACCCTGGTTCTCGGGAGTGCGTTGCGGGCTGGGTGTGGTTGGGTCCCCCAGTGGAAGGAGGTCTGCAGGTTGCTCGTCGCCCTGGGTGGGATCTTCTGCCGGTGGGAGGTCCGCTGGTTGGTGGTCTCATCCCTCCGGTGGATCCGCTGTTGCAGGGCGGGCTGTGGTGGTGGGCAGGTTTCTCTCCTGTCTGTCCTGTCGGTGGTTGCTGGGTTCCGGGCCTGGTGGGTGGTGGCTGGTGTCTCCCTCTGGACCCTGCTGGGGTGGGGGCCCTCCGTCCCTCGGGTTGGTTGGTGGGTCGGTGTCGGGGAACTCCGTGGGGGTCCCTCCTGTCGTACCGCCCGTTCCTTACCCTCTTGTGGAGTGGAGATGACCGGGGAGGGGGAAGTCTTCGTCCTCACAGCAGGGTTGGTGTCCTCCAGGCCCTCGGTTTGGGACCCTACCGAGGTGTAGTGGATGGGTGGTGTGAGATCTACATCAGGGTAGTAAGCAGCCCAGTTACGTAAATTTTGGCGTGCTTCCACTAAAGTAAATGTTGTGAGGCGACGCCCATATCTCTTCTTAGCTAAATCAGTTGCTTTTTGCCATGCCGAAGGTTGGAAGGGCTGGCTGCTCTCTACTAATTCCATGAGCTTGGATTCTGTCTCCTCATAATGATCTAATAGTATTTGTAAGTTATTTTTCATCCAGAGGTAAGTATTTTCTTTAATTTTATCTTTAACCTTCTGGGTGGGGCCTGCTGGCTTTATGAAGTTGGAAAGTTGTTGAGTTTTTTTCTCCATCCCTGGTGGGATGGAGTTTTCTTCTATTGCTTTGCTAATAATGCTGCTGTGATGGTATACTTGTATTGTTTTAAAGTAGAGCGTGGATCTAATCTTTGTTTTAACCGGGTCCAAACCTTGCAGGTCTGCTCGTGGCCATATGCAGGTGTGTGGATCCCAGGATTCGTCCAGCTGGTAGGGGAAGTGAGTGTTCACCAGGTTCTCCAATGTGGAAAGCATCTCTCAAGGGAAATAAAGGTAAGTAAGAAGGTAAGTAAAAGGTAAGTAAAAAGGTAAGTAAAAAGGTAAGTAAAATGATAAGAACAAAAGAGAGGTTAAATGGGGAAATGGGTATAAAAACAGTGAAGAATGATTATTTTAAAGGGTTGACATTTCTCAAAGAGTGAATAAAACTGAGTTCACTTATCCTCAGGGGTGATTAAAATCAGTTAAAACCTGCTCTTCTTAAGAATAAACCATCCCAAAATCAATAAATGAGATAAAATTAAGGGGTGAGGATTAGAGATTTAAACGAGGATTGATATATGCTAAGATTTTGAGTTACTGAGGTTGGTTTATTAAATCTTAAAAGGATGAAATTAGTTTGTTTAAAACTTTTTGCAAAAGAGGGTGATTCTGTTCCAGAGAGGTTCAGCTAGAATCGAGTGAGCCACACCAACCTCGAAAATCCGGACCGCTGTGGATTGTGTCCAGGATCTGGAGCCCGCCGTGTAGGAGGATCTGTTTGCTCGGGAGGCCGTCGCTGAATCTCCTTCTTTGCAGCAGCCGGTTTCAGGATGTGGGATAAGGTGCCATTTTGCATTCAACCAGTAAAAAACAAACTTTACTGAGCTCAGTAACTAAATCATAAAAACAATCAATTCATAAAATCCTCAATCTCTGCGAAGAGAAAAGGAAAAAAGGTTAAAAAGCCCAACGTTTCGACGTGTAGTCTTCCTCAGGGGCAGGGTGGAAAATGTTTGTGGCAGGTGGCTTAAGTAGTTCCTGTGGAGGGCGTTTACAGGATGTGTAGGAGGAGCCAAAGCAGGAAGTGAACCACCATCTTTGTAGTTTTGTCAGGTTGGTCCCTCTGCTGTGAATTAAATATGGCTCCCCCGTGTGGTCACTTTAAGATAACAGGCTGTCTCTCTGGAAGGAACACAGCTAAAACAAACAGGAAGTAGAAAAATAAAAGAATAAAAGGGGGGAACGGGATAGGAATAAAAAGAGATGTAAAATAGATGTGAAGTAATCTTAAAAGAGAGTGGAAAGGGAGGTAGACTTAATAAACTTTGTAGGTACTTTTACTGCTCCTAAGAATGAAAAATAAAAAAGGGGGAGGGGGGGAGGAGGGAAAGAGATAGGAGTAGGTTAATAAAATTCGGTTTTTCCTTATAATATGTAGTATAAGTTTGCACTGTAAGCATAGCTGGCTCTGGCAGGGTTAGGTAATTTACATAAACGAGAAAAGCACGGGCGACAGGTCATACTTTTAAAACAGTGATTTACAATATTAAAAAGGATCATTTTAAAAAGTGTTGTAAAAACCTTGTAATAACACATTAATTCTTAAAATTTGGTGTAACACCTTCGTTTTTTAAGAAATTAAAAAGGGGGTGAAAGGGAGGGAGTAGAAGGGTGGGAGGGGAAGGGGGGTAATGTTTTAAGGGGGGTGGGTCCTTAGGGTTAGGCAAGAAGAGGGAGGGGGTTAGGTTTAGGGAAAAGGAAGGATGGGGGGTAGGATTGACCTTAGATTTAGGTCAGGGGAGAGGGAGGTTAGGGTTAGGAAGAGAGGAGGGCAGGAGGGTAGGGTAGGATTGGAAATCAAAGAATTAAAATAATTTTAAGGTCGGAGCAGATATAAGGATATAAATTCTTTAAATTTTATTAAATAATAAATATTTAATGTCTCTCCCAGGTGATCCGTTGGTCTAATGAAGGGACCCTGGTTCTCGGGAGTGCGTTGCGGGCTGGGTGTGGTTGGGTCCCCCAGTGGAAGGAGGTCTGCAGGTTGCTCGTCGCCCTGGGTGGGATCTTCTGCCGGTGGGAGGTCCGCTGGTTGGTGGTCTCATCCCTCCGGTGGATCCGCTGTTGCAGGGCGGGCTGTGGTGGTGGGCAGGTTTCTCTCCTGTCTGTCCTGTCGGTGGTTGCTGGGTTCCGGGCCTGGTGGGTGGTGGCTGGTGTCTCCCTCTGGACCCTGCTGGGGTGGGGGCCCTCCGTCCCTCGGGTTGGTTGGTGGGTCGGTGTCGGGGAACTCCGTGGGGGTCCCTCCTGTCGTACCGCCCGTTCCTTACCCTCTTGTGGAGTGGAGATGACCGGGGAGGGGGAAGTCTTCGTCCTCACAGCAGGGTTGGTGTCCTCCAGGCCCTCGGTTTGGGACCCTACCGAGGTGTAGTGGATGGGTGGTGTGAGATCTACATCAGGGTAGTAAGCAGCCCAGTTACGTAAATTTTGGCGTGCTTCCACTAAAGTAAATGTTGTGAGGCGACGCCCATATCTCTTCTTAGCTAAATCAGTTGCTTTTTGCCATGCCGAAGGTTGGAAGGGCTGGCTGCTCTCTACTAATTCCATGAGCTTGGATTCTGTCTCCTCATAATGATCTAATAGTATTTGTAAGTTATTTTTCATCCAGAGGTAAGTATTTTCTTTAATTTTATCTTTAACCTTCTGGGTGGGGCCTGCTGGCTTTATGAAGTTGGAAAGTTGTTGAGTTTTTTTCTCCATCCCTGGTGGGATGGAGTTTTCTTCTATTGCTTTGCTAATAATGCTGCTGTGATGGTATACTTGTATTGTTTTAAAGTAGAGCGTGGATCTAATCTTTGTTTTAACCGGGTCCAAACCTTGCAGGTCTGCTCGTGGCCATATGCAGGTGTGTGGATCCCAGGATTCGTCCAGCTGGTAGGGGAAGTGAGTGTTCACCAGGTTCTCCAATGTGGAAAGCATCTCTCAAGGGAAATAAAGGTAAGTAAGAAGGTAAGTAAAAGGTAAGTAAAAAGGTAAGTAAAAAGGTAAGTAAAATGATAAGAACAAAAGAGAGGTTAAATGGGGAAATGGGTATAAAAACAGTGAAGAATGATTATTTTAAAGGGTTGACATTTCTCAAAGAGTGAATAAAACTGAGTTCACTTATCCTCAGGGGTGATTAAAATCAGTTAAAACCTGCTCTTCTTAAGAATAAACCATCCCAAAATCAATAAATGAGATAAAATTAAGGGGTGAGGATTAGAGATTTAAACGAGGATTGATATATGCTAAGATTTTGAGTTACTGAGGTTGGTTTATTAAATCTTAAAAGGATGAAATTAGTTTGTTTAAAACTTTTTGCAAAAGAGGGTGATTCTGTTCCAGAGAGGTTCAGCTAGAATCGAGTGAGCCACACCAACCTCGAAAATCCGGACCGCTGTGGATTGTGTCCAGGATCTGGAGCCCGCCGTGTAGGAGGATCTGTTTGCTCGGGAGGCCGTCGCTGAATCTCCTTCTTTGCAGCAGCCGGTTTCAGGATGTGGGATAAGGTGCCATTTTGCATTCAACCAGTAAAAAACAAACTTTACTGAGCTCAGTAACTAAATCATAAAAACAATCAATTCATAAAATCCTCAATCTCTGCGAAGAGAAAAGGAAAAAAGGTTAAAAAGCCCAACGTTTCGACGTGTAGTCTTCCTCAGGGGCAGGGTGGAAAATGTTTGTGGCAGGTGGCTTAAGTAGTTCCTGTGGAGGGCGTTTACAGGATGTGTAGGAGGAGCCAAAGCAGGAAGTGAACCACCATCTTTGTAGTTTTGTCAGGTTGGTCCCTCTGCTGTGAATTAAATATGGCTCCCCCGTGTGGTCACTTTAAGATAACAGGCTGTCTCTCTGGAAGGAACACAGCTAAAACAAACAGGAAGTAGAAAAATAAAAGAATAAAAGGGGGGAACGGGATAGGAATAAAAAGAGATGTAAAATAGATGTGAAGTAATCTTAAAAGAGAGTGGAAAGGGAGGTAGACTTAATAAACTTTGTAGGTACTTTTACTGCTCCTAAGAATGAAAAATAAAAAAGGGGGAGGGGGGGAGGAGGGAAAGAGATAGGAGTAGGTTAATAAAATTCGGTTTTTCCTTATAATATGTAGTATAAGTTTGCACTGTAAGCATAGCTGGCTCTGGCAGGGTTAGGTAATTTACATAAACGAGAAAAGCACGGGCGACAGGTCATACTTTTAAAACAGTGATTTACAATATTAAAAAGGATCATTTTAAAAAGTGTTGTAAAAACCTTGTAATAACACATTAATTCTTAAAATTTGGTGTAACACCTTCGTTTTTTAAGAAATTAAAAAGGGGGTGAAAGGGAGGGAGTAGAAGGGTGGGAGGGGAAGGGGGGTAATGTTTTAAGGGGGGTGGGTCCTTAGGGTTAGGCAAGAAGAGGGAGGGGGTTAGGTTTAGGGAAAAGGAAGGATGGGGGGTAGGATTGACCTTAGATTTAGGTCAGGGGAGAGGGAGGTTAGGGTTAGGAAGAGAGGAGGGCAGGAGGGTAGGGTAGGATTGGAAATCAAAGAATTAAAATAATTTTAAGGTCGGAGCAGATATAAGGATATAAATTCTTTAAATTTTATTAAATAATAAATATTTAATGTCTCTCCCAGGTGATCCGTTGGTCTAATGAAGGGACCCTGGTTCTCGGGAGTGCGTTGCGGGCTGGGTGTGGTTGGGTCCCCCAGTGGAAGGAGGTCTGCAGGTTGCTCGTCGCCCTGGGTGGGATCTTCTGCCGGTGGGAGGTCCGCTGGTTGGTGGTCTCATCCCTCCGGTGGATCCGCTGTTGCAGGGCGGGCTGTGGTGGTGGGCAGGTTTCTCTCCTGTCTGTCCTGTCGGTGGTTGCTGGGTTCCGGGCCTGGTGGGTGGTGGCTGGTGTCTCCCTCTGGACCCTGCTGGGGTGGGGGCCCTCCGTCCCTCGGGTTGGTTGGTGGGTCGGTGTCGGGGAACTCCGTGGGGGTCCCTCCTGTCGTACCGCCCGTTCCTTACCCTCTTGTGGAGTGGAGATGACCGGGGAGGGGGAAGTCTTCGTCCTCACAGCAGGGTTGGTGTCCTCCAGGCCCTCGGTTTGGGACCCTACCGAGGTGTAGTGGATGGGTGGTGTGAGATCTACATCAGGGTAGTAAGCAGCCCAGTTACGTAAATTTTGGCGTGCTTCCACTAAAGTAAATGTTGTGAGGCGACGCCCATATCTCTTCTTAGCTAAATCAGTTGCTTTTTGCCATGCCGAAGGTTGGAAGGGCTGGCTGCTCTCTACTAATTCCATGAGCTTGGATTCTGTCTCCTCATAATGATCTAATAGTATTTGTAAGTTATTTTTCATCCAGAGGTAAGTATTTTCTTTAATTTTATCTTTAACCTTCTGGGTGGGGCCTGCTGGCTTTATGAAGTTGGAAAGTTGTTGAGTTTTTTTCTCCATCCCTGGTGGGATGGAGTTTTCTTCTATTGCTTTGCTAATAATGCTGCTGTGATGGTATACTTGTATTGTTTTAAAGTAGAGCGTGGATCTAATCTTTGTTTTAACCGGGTCCAAACCTTGCAGGTCTGCTCGTGGCCATATGCAGGTGTGTGGATCCCAGGATTCGTCCAGCTGGTAGGGGAAGTGAGTGTTCACCAGGTTCTCCAATGTGGAAAGCATCTCTCAAGGGAAATAAAGGTAAGTAAGAAGGTAAGTAAAAGGTAAGTAAAAAGGTAAGTAAAAAGGTAAGTAAAATGATAAGAACAAAAGAGAGGTTAAATGGGGAAATGGGTATAAAAACAGTGAAGAATGATTATTTTAAAGGGTTGACATTTCTCAAAGAGTGAATAAAACTGAGTTCACTTATCCTCAGGGGTGATTAAAATCAGTTAAAACCTGCTCTTCTTAAGAATAAACCATCCCAAAATCAATAAATGAGATAAAATTAAGGGGTGAGGATTAGAGATTTAAACGAGGATTGATATATGCTAAGATTTTGAGTTACTGAGGTTGGTTTATTAAATCTTAAAAGGATGAAATTAGTTTGTTTAAAACTTTTTGCAAAAGAGGGTGATTCTGTTCCAGAGAGGTTCAGCTAGAATCGAGTGAGCCACACCAACCTCGAAAATCCGGACCGCTGTGGATTGTGTCCAGGATCTGGAGCCCGCCGTGTAGGAGGATCTGTTTGCTCGGGAGGCCGTCGCTGAATCTCCTTCTTTGCAGCAGCCGGTTTCAGGATGTGGGATAAGGTGCCATTTTGCATTCAACCAGTAAAAAACAAACTTTACTGAGCTCAGTAACTAAATCATAAAAACAATCAATTCATAAAATCCTCAATCTCTGCGAAGAGAAAAGGAAAAAAGGTTAAAAAGCCCAACGTTTCGACGTGTAGTCTTCCTCAGGGGCAGGGTGGAAAATGTTTGTGGCAGGTGGCTTAAGTAGTTCCTGTGGAGGGCGTTTACAGGATGTGTAGGAGGAGCCAAAGCAGGAAGTGAACCACCATCTTTGTAGTTTTGTCAGGTTGGTCCCTCTGCTGTGAATTAAATATGGCTCCCCCGTGTGGTCACTTTAAGATAACAGGCTGTCTCTCTGGAAGGAACACAGCTAAAACAAACAGGAAGTAGAAAAATAAAAGAATAAAAGGGGGGAACGGGATAGGAATAAAAAGAGATGTAAAATAGATGTGAAGTAATCTTAAAAGAGAGTGGAAAGGGAGGTAGACTTAATAAACTTTGTAGGTACTTTTACTGCTCCTAAGAATGAAAAATAAAAAAGGGGGAGGGGGGGAGGAGGGAAAGAGATAGGAGTAGGTTAATAAAATTCGGTTTTTCCTTATAATATGTAGTATAAGTTTGCACTGTAAGCATAGCTGGCTCTGGCAGGGTTAGGTAATTTACATAAACGAGAAAAGCACGGGCGACAGGTCATACTTTTAAAACAGTGATTTACAATATTAAAAAGGATCATTTTAAAAAGTGTTGTAAAAACCTTGTAATAACACATTAATTCTTAAAATTTGGTGTAACACCTTCGTTTTTTAAGAAATTAAAAAGGGGGTGAAAGGGAGGGAGTAGAAGGGTGGGAGGGGAAGGGGGGTAATGTTTTAAGGGGGGTGGGTCCTTAGGGTTAGGCAAGAAGAGGGAGGGGGTTAGGTTTAGGGAAAAGGAAGGATGGGGGGTAGGATTGACCTTAGATTTAGGTCAGGGGAGAGGGAGGTTAGGGTTAGGAAGAGAGGAGGGCAGGAGGGTAGGGTAGGATTGGAAATCAAAGAATTAAAATAATTTTAAGGTCGGAGCAGATATAAGGATATAAATTCTTTAAATTTTATTAAATAATAAATATTTAATGTCTCTCCCAGGTGATCCGTTGGTCTAATGAAGGGACCCTGGTTCTCGGGAGTGCGTTGCGGGCTGGGTGTGGTTGGGTCCCCCAGTGGAAGGAGGTCTGCAGGTTGCTCGTCGCCCTGGGTGGGATCTTCTGCCGGTGGGAGGTCCGCTGGTTGGTGGTCTCATCCCTCCGGTGGATCCGCTGTTGCAGGGCGGGCTGTGGTGGTGGGCAGGTTTCTCTCCTGTCTGTCCTGTCGGTGGTTGCTGGGTTCCGGGCCTGGTGGGTGGTGGCTGGTGTCTCCCTCTGGACCCTGCTGGGGTGGGGGCCCTCCGTCCCTCGGGTTGGTTGGTGGGTCGGTGTCGGGGAACTCCGTGGGGGTCCCTCCTGTCGTACCGCCCGTTCCTTACCCTCTTGTGGAGTGGAGATGACCGGGGAGGGGGAAGTCTTCGTCCTCACAGCAGGGTTGGTGTCCTCCAGGCCCTCGGTTTGGGACCCTACCGAGGTGTAGTGGATGGGTGGTGTGAGATCTACATCAGGGTAGTAAGCAGCCCAGTTACGTAAATTTTGGCGTGCTTCCACTAAAGTAAATGTTGTGAGGCGACGCCCATATCTCTTCTTAGCTAAATCAGTTGCTTTTTGCCATGCCGAAGGTTGGAAGGGCTGGCTGCTCTCTACTAATTCCATGAGCTTGGATTCTGTCTCCTCATAATGATCTAATAGTATTTGTAAGTTATTTTTCATCCAGAGGTAAGTATTTTCTTTAATTAGGGACCTCGCCAACGGCATGGGCCCTAGGCCCATGCCAACGGCAGGTCTCTTTTGGAATTCGTCGTCGCCGAATGAGTGCGGGGCCTCCGCAGGAGGCCCCGCACTCATTCGGACACTCTCATGACCCTGTCAGAGTGGCCGGGGCCCCCGAAGGGGGTCCCGGCCACTCTGACGTGGTGGCGAAATTGTATATTGTTTTTCGAATGTTTTTTATTATTATTATTATTTATTTCACGGATAAATCCCTCAATTTGACCCCCTAAACACGCTCAAAAACTCACCAAATTTGGAAGACTCGTCAAAAGTGTGGCACTCCACAATCTCATGTCAACAAATTTCCAGAAAATCCAAAAGTGGCTCTCTAGCGCCACCTAGACACTTTCAATCGCCCGCCACGGTCCGTAGGAATGTCGTAGAGAAATGTCGCGAATACGAAATTTGTTCGTCTACTCGAGCCCTATGACTCACGCGCTCTAACTTTTGACCTAACTCCAACAGGAAGCCGGCTATTTGCCTTTCAAAGTAAGGTGTTCGCCCAAAAAAGGCAAAAAAAGGCAGAAACGGAAAATCTAAACCATCATAGGGCGAAGGTCGTATCGGTTAAACTGAGATATACAAAAATAGAGGAGATTGTTTACTACAAATATTTAGAGGGAATTTTTCTTACCTAGTCCAGTTTAATTTTTATTAGCTGTCCAAGCTCCCCACCCCCTAAACGCCTTTTTGGCTCCTGTCATCCATTAACATGGGGAAACCGAAAATTCTCGCCGAAAATCAACGATTTAAGACTCCCCGAACTACTCTTAACTGTTTGCAAACCGTGACTCTCAGCCACAAACCGAGGGCATCGCCACTACCGCGAGACCCTGCCGAACAAGAGGATGTAACATATGTGGGGAAAATTCCACAACAAGTCCCCAGAATGATGAGTTAAAGCGACACAGTAACATTTTTTTCATTCTACATTTTTACATTGAATCCTGATGGGAGATATCCGGCGTTGTCGCCAAACAGCGCCCCCTGGTGTCCAAAGTTTACCTCTGACTGCTTCCACACCCACACAGTATTAAAGAGGACAAAAATTCCTACAAAAGTATGGTATTTTTATCCACATACTCCCCCGATAACTATGGATTCAGAGCAGTTGTTCGCAAAGTTCTGGAATTCATCTTCACTCTCTCCCACTCTAGCTCTGACACTTAATGAGCCAAAGTGACGTGCACCTGCTGTGAAAATCTACAGGAGGATTGCGCAATCCTGCTCCGGGGACCGGGGGAGGGGGAGGGGGAGCATCTCAGTGACATTTTCAGGACCTCATAGGCCTAGCATGCCAGTTAGCATTTTAACAAACATTATCCGATTGAGCTGAAATTTGGTAGGTGGCCTAATGGGGCCGCTGCGGTCATGAATCACTACATAATTAGCTGGTTTTCAGCCGTTTTTTTCAAAATAAAAGTAATTAAAAAAATACTATTTTTTTTAAAAGATAAAAAATGATCATTAACTGGTCTAGAGTATCGTGGCCACCCCGATGGGCTTGAGCCACAGTTTACGAAAGGCCAGGCCGCAGGCCTGGCCAATACCAGCTTCCTTTTGTAATCCGTACACAACTGACAAAGGCCCTCACATTCATGTCGGTGGACGTTTTTGAAAAACCTTTCCTGTTCCATAAGTGCTGCGTCATTCACACCTCCGTACACCACCGACAAAGGCCGGGCCTCCTAGGCCCGGCACTCCACCAGGTCACTCTCATGTCCCACACTGACCTCCGTAGGAGGCCTGGCCTGAGGCCATATAATTCATGTCGGTGGAAGTTTTTGAAAAACCGTTATTGTGCCATAAGTGCTGTGTCTTTTACACTAGAATTGAAGTAAGACCACATTCAGGATCGGGGCCATCTGGGGAGTACCCAAGAGACATTTTCAGGCAGCTCGGCTAGCTTGCGGCTTAGCATGCCTGTTAGCATGCGAGCAAACATTGTCGGATTGAGCCGAAATTTGGTAGGTAGCCTAATGGGGTTGCCGCGATCACAAATCACTAGCTAATTAGCTGATTTTGACGCAGTTTTTTCAAAATAAAAGTCGTAAAAAAATGTTTTATTTTTTTTTATATTTAAGCAAATATTTTGAACCGTTCATAGCCACCCCCCCGACGGGCAATCTCGAGGTCCCGACCAATGCTGCTTGCAGCTTTAATTTTATCTTTAACCTTCTGGGTGGGGCCTGCTGGCTTTATGAAGTTGGAAAGTTGTTGAGTTTTTTTCTCCATCCCTGGTGGGATGGAGTTTTCTTCTATTGCTTTGCTAATAATGCTGCTGTGATGGTATACTTGTATTGTTTTAAAGTAGAGCGTGGATCTAATCTTTGTTTTAACCGGGTCCAAACCTTGCAGGTCTGCTCGTGGCCATATGCAGGTGTGTGGATCCCAGGATTCGTCCAGCTGGTAGGGGAAGTGAGTGTTCACCAGGTTCTCCAATGTGGAAAGCATCTCTCAAGGGAAATAAAGGTAAGTAAGAAGGTAAGTAAAAGGTAAGTAAAAAGGTAAGTAAAAAGGTAAGTAAAATGATAAGAACAAAAGAGAGGTTAAATGGGGAAATGGGTATAAAAACAGTGAAGAATGATTATTTTAAAGGGTTGACATTTCTCAAAGAGTGAATAAAACTGAGTTCACTTATCCTCAGGGGTGATTAAAATCAGTTAAAACCTGCTCTTCTTAAGAATAAACCATCCCAAAATCAATAAATGAGATAAAATTAAGGGGTGAGGATTAGAGATTTAAACGAGGATTGATATATGCTAAGATTTTGAGTTACTGAGGTTGGTTTATTAAATCTTAAAAGGATGAAATTAGTTTGTTTAAAACTTTTTGCAAAAGAGGGTGATTCTGTTCCAGAGAGGTTCAGCTAGAATCGAGTGAGCCACACCAACCTCGAAAATCCGGACCGCTGTGGATTGTGTCCAGGATCTGGAGCCCGCCGTGTAGGAGGATCTGTTTGCTCGGGAGGCCGTCGCTGAATCTCCTTCTTTGCAGCAGCCGGTTTCAGGATGTGGGATAAGGTGCCATTTTGCATTCAACCAGTAAAAAACAAACTTTACTGAGCTCAGTAACTAAATCATAAAAACAATCAATTCATAAAATCCTCAATCTCTGCGAAGAGAAAAGGAAAAAAGGTTAAAAAGCCCAACGTTTCGACGTGTAGTCTTCCTCAGGGGCAGGGTGGAAAATGTTTGTGGCAGGTGGCTTAAGTAGTTCCTGTGGAGGGCGTTTACAGGATGTGTAGGAGGAGCCAAAGCAGGAAGTGAACCACCATCTTTGTAGTTTTGTCAGGTTGGTCCCTCTGCTGTGAATTAAATATGGCTCCCCCGTGTGGTCACTTTAAGATAACAGGCTGTCTCTCTGGAAGGAACACAGCTAAAACAAACAGGAAGTAGAAAAATAAAAGAATAAAAGGGGGGAACGGGATAGGAATAAAAAGAGATGTAAAATAGATGTGAAGTAATCTTAAAAGAGAGTGGAAAGGGAGGTAGACTTAATAAACTTTGTAGGTACTTTTACTGCTCCTAAGAATGAAAAATAAAAAAGGGGGAGGGGGGGAGGAGGGAAAGAGATAGGAGTAGGTTAATAAAATTCGGTTTTTCCTTATAATATGTAGTATAAGTTTGCACTGTAAGCATAGCTGGCTCTGGCAGGGTTAGGTAATTTACATAAACGAGAAAAGCACGGGCGACAGGTCATACTTTTAAAACAGTGATTTACAATATTAAAAAGGATCATTTTAAAAAGTGTTGTAAAAACCTTGTAATAACACATTAATTCTTAAAATTTGGTGTAACACCTTCGTTTTTTAAGAAATTAAAAAGGGGGTGAAAGGGAGGGAGTAGAAGGGTGGGAGGGGAAGGGGGGTAATGTTTTAAGGGGGGTGGGTCCTTAGGGTTAGGCAAGAAGAGGGAGGGGGTTAGGTTTAGGGAAAAGGAAGGATGGGGGGTAGGATTGACCTTAGATTTAGGTCAGGGGAGAGGGAGGTTAGGGTTAGGAAGAGAGGAGGGCAGGAGGGTAGGGTAGGATTGGAAATCAAAGAATTAAAATAATTTTAAGGTCGGAGCAGATATAAGGATATAAATTCTTTAAATTTTATTAAATAATAAATATTTAATGTCTCTCCCAGGTGATCCGTTGGTCTAATGAAGGGACCCTGGTTCTCGGGAGTGCGTTGCGGGCTGGGTGTGGTTGGGTCCCCCAGTGGAAGGAGGTCTGCAGGTTGCTCGTCGCCCTGGGTGGGATCTTCTGCCGGTGGGAGGTCCGCTGGTTGGTGGTCTCATCCCTCCGGTGGATCCGCTGTTGCAGGGCGGGCTGTGGTGGTGGGCAGGTTTCTCTCCTGTCTGTCCTGTCGGTGGTTGCTGGGTTCCGGGCCTGGTGGGTGGTGGCTGGTGTCTCCCTCTGGACCCTGCTGGGGTGGGGGCCCTCCGTCCCTCGGGTTGGTTGGTGGGTCGGTGTCGGGGAACTCCGTGGGGGTCCCTCCTGTCGTACCGCCCGTTCCTTACCCTCTTGTGGAGTGGAGATGACCGGGGAGGGGGAAGTCTTCGTCCTCACAGCAGGGTTGGTGTCCTCCAGGCCCTCGGTTTGGGACCCTACCGAGGTGTAGTGGATGGGTGGTGTGAGATCTACATCAGGGTAGTAAGCAGCCCAGTTACGTAAATTTTGGCGTGCTTCCACTAAAGTAAATGTTGTGAGGCGACGCCCATATCTCTTCTTAGCTAAATCAGTTGCTTTTTGCCATGCCGAAGGTTGGAAGGGCTGGCTGCTCTCTACTAATTCCATGAGCTTGGATTCTGTCTCCTCATAATGATCTAATAGTATTTGTAAGTTATTTTTCATCCAGAGGTAAGTATTTTCTTTAATTTTATCTTTAACCTTCTGGGTGGGGCCTGCTGGCTTTATGAAGTTGGAAAGTTGTTGAGTTTTTTTCTCCATCCCTGGTGGGATGGAGTTTTCTTCTATTGCTTTGCTAATAATGCTGCTGTGATGGTATACTTGTATTGTTTTAAAGTAGAGCGTGGATCTAATCTTTGTTTTAACCGGGTCCAAACCTTGCAGGTCTGCTCGTGGCCATATGCAGGTGTGTGGATCCCAGGATTCGTCCAGCTGGTAGGGGAAGTGAGTGTTCACCAGGTTCTCCAATGTGGAAAGCATCTCTCAAGGGAAATAAAGGTAAGTAAGAAGGTAAGTAAAAGGTAAGTAAAAAGGTAAGTAAAAAGGTAAGTAAAATGATAAGAACAAAAGAGAGGTTAAATGGGGAAATGGGTATAAAAACAGTGAAGAATGATTATTTTAAAGGGTTGACATTTCTCAAAGAGTGAATAAAACTGAGTTCACTTATCCTCAGGGGTGATTAAAATCAGTTAAAACCTGCTCTTCTTAAGAATAAACCATCCCAAAATCAATAAATGAGATAAAATT
Source organism: Blennius ocellaris (assembly GCF_963422515.1). Taxonomy (NCBI): domain Eukaryota; kingdom Metazoa; phylum Chordata; class Actinopteri; order Blenniiformes; family Blenniidae; genus Blennius; species Blennius ocellaris. The sequence continues at coordinate 73,046 of NW_027662309.1, read as the reverse complement.
AAGGGGTGAGGATTAGAGATTTAAACGAGGATTGATATATGCTAAGATTTTGAGTTACTGAGGTTGGTTTATTAAATCTTAAAAGGATGAAATTAGTTTGTTTAAAACTTTTTGCAAAAGAGGGTGATTCTGTTCCAGAGAGGTTCAGCTAGAATCGAGTGAGCCACACCAACCTCGAAAATCCGGACCGCTGTGGATTGTGTCCAGGATCTGGAGCCCGCCGTGTAGGAGGATCTGTTTGCTCGGGAGGCCGTCGCTGAATCTCCTTCTTTGCAGCAGCCGGTTTCAGGATGTGGGATAAGGTGCCATTTTGCATTCAACCAGTAAAAAACAAACTTTACTGAGCTCAGTAACTAAATCATAAAAACAATCAATTCATAAAATCCTCAATCTCTGCGAAGAGAAAAGGAAAAAAGGTTAAAAAGCCCAACGTTTCGACGTGTAGTCTTCCTCAGGGGCAGGGTGGAAAATGTTTGTGGCAGGTGGCTTAAGTAGTTCCTGTGGAGGGCGTTTACAGGATGTGTAGGAGGAGCCAAAGCAGGAAGTGAACCACCATCTTTGTAGTTTTGTCAGGTTGGTCCCTCTGCTGTGAATTAAATATGGCTCCCCCGTGTGGTCACTTTAAGATAACAGGCTGTCTCTCTGGAAGGAACACAGCTAAAACAAACAGGAAGTAGAAAAATAAAAGAATAAAAGGGGGGAACGGGATAGGAATAAAAAGAGATGTAAAATAGATGTGAAGTAATCTTAAAAGAGAGTGGAAAGGGAGGTAGACTTAATAAACTTTGTAGGTACTTTTACTGCTCCTAAGAATGAAAAATAAAAAAGGGGGAGGGGGGGAGGAGGGAAAGAGATAGGAGTAGGTTAATAAAATTCGGTTTTTCCTTATAATATGTAGTATAAGTTTGCACTGTAAGCATAGCTGGCTCTGGCAGGGTTAGGTAATTTACATAAACGAGAAAAGCACGGGCGACAGGTCATACTTTTAAAACAGTGATTTACAATATTAAAAAGGATCATTTTAAAAAGTGTTGTAAAAACCTTGTAATAACACATTAATTCTTAAAATTTGGTGTAACACCTTCGTTTTTTAAGAAATTAAAAAGGGGGTGAAAGGGAGGGAGTAGAAGGGTGGGAGGGGAAGGGGGGTAATGTTTTAAGGGGGGTGGGTCCTTAGGGTTAGGCAAGAAGAGGGAGGGGGTTAGGTTTAGGGAAAAGGAAGGATGGGGGGTAGGATTGACCTTAGATTTAGGTCAGGGGAGAGGGAGGTTAGGGTTAGGAAGAGAGGAGGGCAGGAGGGTAGGGTAGGATTGGAAATCAAAGAATTAAAATAATTTTAAGGTCGGAGCAGATATAAGGATATAAATTCTTTAAATTTTATTAAATAATAAATATTTAATGTCTCTCCCAGGTGATCCGTTGGTCTAATGAAGGGACCCTGGTTCTCGGGAGTGCGTTGCGGGCTGGGTGTGGTTGGGTCCCCCAGTGGAAGGAGGTCTGCAGGTTGCTCGTCGCCCTGGGTGGGATCTTCTGCCGGTGGGAGGTCCGCTGGTTGGTGGTCTCATCCCTCCGGTGGATCCGCTGTTGCAGGGCGGGCTGTGGTGGTGGGCAGGTTTCTCTCCTGTCTGTCCTGTCGGTGGTTGCTGGGTTCCGGGCCTGGTGGGTGGTGGCTGGTGTCTCCCTCTGGACCCTGCTGGGGTGGGGGCCCTCCGTCCCTCGGGTTGGTTGGTGGGTCGGTGTCGGGGAACTCCGTGGGGGTCCCTCCTGTCGTACCGCCCGTTCCTTACCCTCTTGTGGAGTGGAGATGACCGGGGAGGGGGAAGTCTTCGTCCTCACAGCAGGGTTGGTGTCCTCCAGGCCCTCGGTTTGGGACCCTACCGAGGTGTAGTGGATGGGTGGTGTGAGATCTACATCAGGGTAGTAAGCAGCCCAGTTACGTAAATTTTGGCGTGCTTCCACTAAAGTAAATGTTGTGAGGCGACGCCCATATCTCTTCTTAGCTAAATCAGTTGCTTTTTGCCATGCCGAAGGTTGGAAGGGCTGGCTGCTCTCTACTAATTCCATGAGCTTGGATTCTGTCTCCTCATAATGATCTAATAGTATTTGTAAGTTATTTTTCATCCAGAGGTAAGTATTTTCTTTAATTTTATCTTTAACCTTCTGGGTGGGGCCTGCTGGCTTTATGAAGTTGGAAAGTTGTTGAGTTTTTTTCTCCATCCCTGGTGGGATGGAGTTTTCTTCTATTGCTTTGCTAATAATGCTGCTGTGATGGTATACTTGTATTGTTTTAAAGTAGAGCGTGGATCTAATCTTTGTTTTAACCGGGTCCAAACCTTGCAGGTCTGCTCGTGGCCATATGCAGGTGTGTGGATCCCAGGATTCGTCCAGCTGGTAGGGGAAGTGAGTGTTCACCAGGTTCTCCAATGTGGAAAGCATCTCTCAAGGGAAATAAAGGTAAGTAAGAAGGTAAGTAAAAGGTAAGTAAAAAGGTAAGTAAAAAGGTAAGTAAAATGATAAGAACAAAAGAGAGGTTAAATGGGGAAATGGGTATAAAAACAGTGAAGAATGATTATTTTAAAGGGTTGACATTTCTCAAAGAGTGAATAAAACTGAGTTCACTTATCCTCAGGGGTGATTAAAATCAGTTAAAACCTGCTCTTCTTAAGAATAAACCATCCCAAAATCAATAAATGAGATAAAATTAAGGGGTGAGGATTAGAGATTTAAACGAGGATTGATATATGCTAAGATTTTGAGTTACTGAGGTTGGTTTATTAAATCTTAAAAGGATGAAATTAGTTTGTTTAAAACTTTTTGCAAAAGAGGGTGATTCTGTTCCAGAGAGGTTCAGCTAGAATCGAGTGAGCCACACCAACCTCGAAAATCCGGACCGCTGTGGATTGTGTCCAGGATCTGGAGCCCGCCGTGTAGGAGGATCTGTTTGCTCGGGAGGCCGTCGCTGAATCTCCTTCTTTGCAGCAGCCGGTTTCAGGATGTGGGATAAGGTGCCATTTTGCATTCAACCAGTAAAAAACAAACTTTACTGAGCTCAGTAACTAAATCATAAAAACAATCAATTCATAAAATCCTCAATCTCTGCGAAGAGAAAAGGAAAAAAGGTTAAAAAGCCCAACGTTTCGACGTGTAGTCTTCCTCAGGGGCAGGGTGGAAAATGTTTGTGGCAGGTGGCTTAAGTAGTTCCTGTGGAGGGCGTTTACAGGATGTGTAGGAGGAGCCAAAGCAGGAAGTGAACCACCATCTTTGTAGTTTTGTCAGGTTGGTCCCTCTGCTGTGAATTAAATATGGCTCCCCCGTGTGGTCACTTTAAGATAACAGGCTGTCTCTCTGGAAGGAACACAGCTAAAACAAACAGGAAGTAGAAAAATAAAAGAATAAAAGGGGGGAACGGGATAGGAATAAAAAGAGATGTAAAATAGATGTGAAGTAATCTTAAAAGAGAGTGGAAAGGGAGGTAGACTTAATAAACTTTGTAGGTACTTTTACTGCTCCTAAGAATGAAAAATAAAAAAGGGGGAGGGGGGGAGGAGGGAAAGAGATAGGAGTAGGTTAATAAAATTCGGTTTTTCCTTATAATATGTAGTATAAGTTTGCACTGTAAGCATAGCTGGCTCTGGCAGGGTTAGGTAATTTACATAAACGAGAAAAGCACGGGCGACAGGTCATACTTTTAAAACAGTGATTTACAATATTAAAAAGGATCATTTTAAAAAGTGTTGTAAAAACCTTGTAATAACACATTAATTCTTAAAATTTGGTGTAACACCTTCGTTTTTTAAGAAATTAAAAAGGGGGTGAAAGGGAGGGAGTAGAAGGGTGGGAGGGGAAGGGGGGTAATGTTTTAAGGGGGGTGGGTCCTTAGGGTTAGGCAAGAAGAGGGAGGGGGTTAGGTTTAGGGAAAAGGAAGGATGGGGGGTAGGATTGACCTTAGATTTAGGTCAGGGGAGAGGGAGGTTAGGGTTAGGAAGAGAGGAGGGCAGGAGGGTAGGGTAGGATTGGAAATCAAAGAATTAAAATAATTTTAAGGTCGGAGCAGATATAAGGATATAAATTCTTTAAATTTTATTAAATAATAAATATTTAATGTCTCTCCCAGGTGATCCGTTGGTCTAATGAAGGGACCCTGGTTCTCGGGAGTGCGTTGCGGGCTGGGTGTGGTTGGGTCCCCCAGTGGAAGGAGGTCTGCAGGTTGCTCGTCGCCCTGGGTGGGATCTTCTGCCGGTGGGAGGTCCGCTGGTTGGTGGTCTCATCCCTCCGGTGGATCCGCTGTTGCAGGGCGGGCTGTGGTGGTGGGCAGGTTTCTCTCCTGTCTGTCCTGTCGGTGGTTGCTGGGTTCCGGGCCTGGTGGGTGGTGGCTGGTGTCTCCCTCTGGACCCTGCTGGGGTGGGGGCCCTCCGTCCCTCGGGTTGGTTGGTGGGTCGGTGTCGGGGAACTCCGTGGGGGTCCCTCCTGTCGTACCGCCCGTTCCTTACCCTCTTGTGGAGTGGAGATGACCGGGGAGGGGGAAGTCTTCGTCCTCACAGCAGGGTTGGTGTCCTCCAGGCCCTCGGTTTGGGACCCTACCGAGGTGTAGTGGATGGGTGGTGTGAGATCTACATCAGGGTAGTAAGCAGCCCAGTTACGTAAATTTTGGCGTGCTTCCACTAAAGTAAATGTTGTGAGGCGACGCCCATATCTCTTCTTAGCTAAATCAGTTGCTTTTTGCCATGCCGAAGGTTGGAAGGGCTGGCTGCTCTCTACTAATTCCATGAGCTTGGATTCTGTCTCCTCATAATGATCTAATAGTATTTGTAAGTTATTTTTCATCCAGAGGTAAGTATTTTCTTTAATTTTATCTTTAACCTTCTGGGTGGGGCCTGCTGGCTTTATGAAGTTGGAAAGTTGTTGAGTTTTTTTCTCCATCCCTGGTGGGATGGAGTTTTCTTCTATTGCTTTGCTAATAATGCTGCTGTGATGGTATACTTGTATTGTTTTAAAGTAGAGCGTGGATCTAATCTTTGTTTTAACCGGGTCCAAACCTTGCAGGTCTGCTCGTGGCCATATGCAGGTGTGTGGATCCCAGGATTCGTCCAGCTGGTAGGGGAAGTGAGTGTTCACCAGGTTCTCCAATGTGGAAAGCATCTCTCAAGGGAAATAAAGGTAAGTAAGAAGGTAAGTAAAAGGTAAGTAAAAAGGTAAGTAAAAAGGTAAGTAAAATGATAAGAACAAAAGAGAGGTTAAATGGGGAAATGGGTATAAAAACAGTGAAGAATGATTATTTTAAAGGGTTGACATTTCTCAAAGAGTGAATAAAACTGAGTTCACTTATCCTCAGGGGTGATTAAAATCAGTTAAAACCTGCTCTTCTTAAGAATAAACCATCCCAAAATCAATAAATGAGATAAAATTAAGGGGTGAGGATTAGAGATTTAAACGAGGATTGATATATGCTAAGATTTTGAGTTACTGAGGTTGGTTTATTAAATCTTAAAAGGATGAAATTAGTTTGTTTAAAACTTTTTGCAAAAGAGGGTGATTCTGTTCCAGAGAGGTTCAGCTAGAATCGAGTGAGCCACACCAACCTCGAAAATCCGGACCGCTGTGGATTGTGTCCAGGATCTGGAGCCCGCCGTGTAGGAGGATCTGTTTGCTCGGGAGGCCGTCGCTGAATCTCCTTCTTTGCAGCAGCCGGTTTCAGGATGTGGGATAAGGTGCCATTTTGCATTCAACCAGTAAAAAACAAACTTTACTGAGCTCAGTAACTAAATCATAAAAACAATCAATTCATAAAATCCTCAATCTCTGCGAAGAGAAAAGGAAAAAAGGTTAAAAAGCCCAACGTTTCGACGTGTAGTCTTCCTCAGGGGCAGGGTGGAAAATGTTTGTGGCAGGTGGCTTAAGTAGTTCCTGTGGAGGGCGTTTACAGGATGTGTAGGAGGAGCCAAAGCAGGAAGTGAACCACCATCTTTGTAGTTTTGTCAGGTTGGTCCCTCTGCTGTGAATTAAATATGGCTCCCCCGTGTGGTCACTTTAAGATAACAGGCTGTCTCTCTGGAAGGAACACAGCTAAAACAAACAGGAAGTAGAAAAATAAAAGAATAAAAGGGGGGAACGGGATAGGAATAAAAAGAGATGTAAAATAGATGTGAAGTAATCTTAAAAGAGAGTGGAAAGGGAGGTAGACTTAATAAACTTTGTAGGTACTTTTACTGCTCCTAAGAATGAAAAATAAAAAAGGGGGAGGGGGGGAGGAGGGAAAGAGATAGGAGTAGGTTAATAAAATTCGGTTTTTCCTTATAATATGTAGTATAAGTTTGCACTGTAAGCATAGCTGGCTCTGGCAGGGTTAGGTAATTTACATAAACGAGAAAAGCACGGGCGACAGGTCATACTTTTAAAACAGTGATTTACAATATTAAAAAGGATCATTTTAAAAAGTGTTGTAAAAACCTTGTAATAACACATTAATTCTTAAAATTTGGTGTAACACCTTCGTTTTTTAAGAAATTAAAAAGGGGGTGAAAGGGAGGGAGTAGAAGGGTGGGAGGGGAAGGGGGGTAATGTTTTAAGGGGGGTGGGTCCTTAGGGTTAGGCAAGAAGAGGGAGGGGGTTAGGTTTAGGGAAAAGGAAGGATGGGGGGTAGGATTGACCTTAGATTTAGGTCAGGGGAGAGGGAGGTTAGGGTTAGGAAGAGAGGAGGGCAGGAGGGTAGGGTAGGATTGGAAATCAAAGAATTAAAATAATTTTAAGGTCGGAGCAGATATAAGGATATAAATTCTTTAAATTTTATTAAATAATAAATATTTAATGTCTCTCCCAGGTGATCCGTTGGTCTAATGAAGGGACCCTGGTTCTCGGGAGTGCGTTGCGGGCTGGGTGTGGTTGGGTCCCCCAGTGGAAGGAGGTCTGCAGGTTGCTCGTCGCCCTGGGTGGGATCTTCTGCCGGTGGGAGGTCCGCTGGTTGGTGGTCTCATCCCTCCGGTGGATCCGCTGTTGCAGGGCGGGCTGTGGTGGTGGGCAGGTTTCTCTCCTGTCTGTCCTGTCGGTGGTTGCTGGGTTCCGGGCCTGGTGGGTGGTGGCTGGTGTCTCCCTCTGGACCCTGCTGGGGTGGGGGCCCTCCGTCCCTCGGGTTGGTTGGTGGGTCGGTGTCGGGGAACTCCGTGGGGGTCCCTCCTGTCGTACCGCCCGTTCCTTACCCTCTTGTGGAGTGGAGATGACCGGGGAGGGGGAAGTCTTCGTCCTCACAGCAGGGTTGGTGTCCTCCAGGCCCTCGGTTTGGGACCCTACCGAGGTGTAGTGGATGGGTGGTGTGAGATCTACATCAGGGTAGTAAGCAGCCCAGTTACGTAAATTTTGGCGTGCTTCCACTAAAGTAAATGTTGTGAGGCGACGCCCATATCTCTTCTTAGCTAAATCAGTTGCTTTTTGCCATGCCGAAGGTTGGAAGGGCTGGCTGCTCTCTACTAATTCCATGAGCTTGGATTCTGTCTCCTCATAATGATCTAATAGTATTTGTAAGTTATTTTTCATCCAGAGGTAAGTATTTTCTTTAATTTTATCTTTAACCTTCTGGGTGGGGCCTGCTGGCTTTATGAAGTTGGAAAGTTGTTGAGTTTTTTTCTCCATCCCTGGTGGGATGGAGTTTTCTTCTATTGCTTTGCTAATAATGCTGCTGTGATGGTATACTTGTATTGTTTTAAAGTAGAGCGTGGATCTAATCTTTGTTTTAACCGGGTCCAAACCTTGCAGGTCTGCTCGTGGCCATATGCAGGTGTGTGGATCCCAGGATTCGTCCAGCTGGTAGGGGAAGTGAGTGTTCACCAGGTTCTCCAATGTGGAAAGCATCTCTCAAGGGAAATAAAGGTAAGTAAGAAGGTAAGTAAAAGGTAAGTAAAAAGGTAAGTAAAAAGGTAAGTAAAATGATAAGAACAAAAGAGAGGTTAAATGGGGAAATGGGTATAAAAACAGTGAAGAATGATTATTTTAAAGGGTTGACATTTCTCAAAGAGTGAATAAAACTGAGTTCACTTATCCTCAGGGGTGATTAAAATCAGTTAAAACCTGCTCTTCTTAAGAATAAACCATCCCAAAATCAATAAATGAGATAAAATTAAGGGGTGAGGATTAGAGATTTAAACGAGGATTGATATATGCTAAGATTTTGAGTTACTGAGGTTGGTTTATTAAATCTTAAAAGGATGAAATTAGTTTGTTTAAAACTTTTTGCAAAAGAGGGTGATTCTGTTCCAGAGAGGTTCAGCTAGAATCGAGTGAGCCACACCAACCTCGAAAATCCGGACCGCTGTGGATTGTGTCCAGGATCTGGAGCCCGCCGTGTAGGAGGATCTGTTTGCTCGGGAGGCCGTCGCTGAATCTCCTTCTTTGCAGCAGCCGGTTTCAGGATGTGGGATAAGGTGCCATTTTGCATTCAACCAGTAAAAAACAAACTTTACTGAGCTCAGTAACTAAATCATAAAAACAATCAATTCATAAAATCCTCAATCTCTGCGAAGAGAAAAGGAAAAAAGGTTAAAAAGCCCAACGTTTCGACGTGTAGTCTTCCTCAGGGGCAGGGTGGAAAATGTTTGTGGCAGGTGGCTTAAGTAGTTCCTGTGGAGGGCGTTTACAGGATGTGTAGGAGGAGCCAAAGCAGGAAGTGAACCACCATCTTTGTAGTTTTGTCAGGTTGGTCCCTCTGCTGTGAATTAAATATGGCTCCCCCGTGTGGTCACTTTAAGATAACAGGCTGTCTCTCTGGAAGGAACACAGCTAAAACAAACAGGAAGTAGAAAAATAAAAGAATAAAAGGGGGGAACGGGATAGGAATAAAAAGAGATGTAAAATAGATGTGAAGTAATCTTAAAAGAGAGTGGAAAGGGAGGTAGACTTAATAAACTTTGTAGGTACTTTTACTGCTCCTAAGAATGAAAAATAAAAAAGGGGGAGGGGGGGAGGAGGGAAAGAGATAGGAGTAGGTTAATAAAATTCGGTTTTTCCTTATAATATGTAGTATAAGTTTGCACTGTAAGCATAGCTGGCTCTGGCAGGGTTAGGTAATTTACATAAACGAGAAAAGCACGGGCGACAGGTCATACTTTTAAAACAGTGATTTACAATATTAAAAAGGATCATTTTAAAAAGTGTTGTAAAAACCTTGTAATAACACATTAATTCTTAAAATTTGGTGTAACACCTTCGTTTTTTAAGAAATTAAAAAGGGGGTGAAAGGGAGGGAGTAGAAGGGTGGGAGGGGAAGGGGGGTAATGTTTTAAGGGGGGTGGGTCCTTAGGGTTAGGCAAGAAGAGGGAGGGGGTTAGGTTTAGGGAAAAGGAAGGATGGGGGGTAGGATTGACCTTAGATTTAGGTCAGGGGAGAGGGAGGTTAGGGTTAGGAAGAGAGGAGGGCAGGAGGGTAGGGTAGGATTGGAAATCAAAGAATTAAAATAATTTTAAGGTCGGAGCAGATATAAGGATATAAATTCTTTAAATTTTATTAAATAATAAATATTTAATGTCTCTCCCAGGTGATCCGTTGGTCTAATGAAGGGACCCTGGTTCTCGGGAGTGCGTTGCGGGCTGGGTGTGGTTGGGTCCCCCAGTGGAAGGAGGTCTGCAGGTTGCTCGTCGCCCTGGGTGGGATCTTCTGCCGGTGGGAGGTCCGCTGGTTGGTGGTCTCATCCCTCCGGTGGATCCGCTGTTGCAGGGCGGGCTGTGGTGGTGGGCAGGTTTCTCTCCTGTCTGTCCTGTCGGTGGTTGCTGGGTTCCGGGCCTGGTGGGTGGTGGCTGGTGTCTCCCTCTGGACCCTGCTGGGGTGGGGGCCCTCCGTCCCTCGGGTTGGTTGGTGGGTCGGTGTCGGGGAACTCCGTGGGGGTCCCTCCTGTCGTACCGCCCGTTCCTTACCCTCTTGTGGAGTGGAGATGACCGGGGAGGGGGAAGTCTTCGTCCTCACAGCAGGGTTGGTGTCCTCCAGGCCCTCGGTTTGGGACCCTACCGAGGTGTAGTGGATGGGTGGTGTGAGATCTACATCAGGGTAGTAAGCAGCCCAGTTACGTAAATTTTGGCGTGCTTCCACTAAAGTAAATGTTGTGAGGCGACGCCCATATCTCTTCTTAGCTAAATCAGTTGCTTTTTGCCATGCCGAAGGTTGGAAGGGCTGGCTGCTCTCTACTAATTCCATGAGCTTGGATTCTGTCTCCTCATAATGATCTAATAGTATTTGTAAGTTATTTTTCATCCAGAGGTAAGTATTTTCTTTAATTTTATCTTTAACCTTCTGGGTGGGGCCTGCTGGCTTTATGAAGTTGGAAAGTTGTTGAGTTTTTTTCTCCATCCCTGGTGGGATGGAGTTTTCTTCTATTGCTTTGCTAATAATGCTGCTGTGATGGTATACTTGTATTGTTTTAAAGTAGAGCGTGGATCTAATCTTTGTTTTAACCGGGTCCAAACCTTGCAGGTCTGCTCGTGGCCATATGCAGGTGTGTGGATCCCAGGATTCGTCCAGCTGGTAGGGGAAGTGAGTGTTCACCAGGTTCTCCAATGTGGAAAGCATCTCTCAAGGGAAATAAAGGTAAGTAAGAAGGTAAGTAAAAGGTAAGTAAAAAGGTAAGTAAAAAGGTAAGTAAAATGATAAGAACAAAAGAGAGGTTAAATGGGGAAATGGGTATAAAAACAGTGAAGAATGATTATTTTAAAGGGTTGACATTTCTCAAAGAGTGAATAAAACTGAGTTCACTTATCCTCAGGGGTGATTAAAATCAGTTAAAACCTGCTCTTCTTAAGAATAAACCATCCCAAAATCAATAAATGAGATAAAATTAAGGGGTGAGGATTAGAGATTTAAACGAGGATTGATATATGCTAAGATTTTGAGTTACTGAGGTTGGTTTATTAAATCTTAAAAGGATGAAATTAGTTTGTTTAAAACTTTTTGCAAAAGAGGGTGATTCTGTTCCAGAGAGGTTCAGCTAGAATCGAGTGAGCCACACCAACCTCGAAAATCCGGACCGCTGTGGATTGTGTCCAGGATCTGGAGCCCGCCGTGTAGGAGGATCTGTTTGCTCGGGAGGCCGTCGCTGAATCTCCTTCTTTGCAGCAGCCGGTTTCAGGATGTGGGATAAGGTGCCATTTTGCATTCAACCAGTAAAAAACAAACTTTACTGAGCTCAGTAACTAAATCATAAAAACAATCAATTCATAAAATCCTCAATCTCTGCGAAGAGAAAAGGAAAAAAGGTTAAAAAGCCCAACGTTTCGACGTGTAGTCTTCCTCAGGGGCAGGGTGGAAAATGTTTGTGGCAGGTGGCTTAAGTAGTTCCTGTGGAGGGCGTTTACAGGATGTGTAGGAGGAGCCAAAGCAGGAAGTGAACCACCATCTTTGTAGTTTTGTCAGGTTGGTCCCTCTGCTGTGAATTAAATATGGCTCCCCCGTGTGGTCACTTTAAGATAACAGGCTGTCTCTCTGGAAGGAACACAGCTAAAACAAACAGGAAGTAGAAAAATAAAAGAATAAAAGGGGGGAACGGGATAGGAATAAAAAGAGATGTAAAATAGATGTGAAGTAATCTTAAAAGAGAGTGGAAAGGGAGGTAGACTTAATAAACTTTGTAGGTACTTTTACTGCTCCTAAGAATGAAAAATAAAAAAGGGGGAGGGGGGGAGGAGGGAAAGAGATAGGAGTAGGTTAATAAAATTCGGTTTTTCCTTATAATATGTAGTATAAGTTTGCACTGTAAGCATAGCTGGCTCTGGCAGGGTTAGGTAATTTACATAAACGAGAAAAGCACGGGCGACAGGTCATACTTTTAAAACAGTGATTTACAATATTAAAAAGGATCATTTTAAAAAGTGTTGTAAAAACCTTGTAATAACACATTAATTCTTAAAATTTGGTGTAACACCTTCGTTTTTTAAGAAATTAAAAAGGGGGTGAAAGGGAGGGAGTAGAAGGGTGGGAGGGGAAGGGGGGTAATGTTTTAAGGGGGGTGGGTCCTTAGGGTTAGGCAAGAAGAGGGAGGGGGTTAGGTTTAGGGAAAAGGAAGGATGGGGGGTAGGATTGACCTTAGATTTAGGTCAGGGGAGAGGGAGGTTAGGGTTAGGAAGAGAGGAGGGCAGGAGGGTAGGGTAGGATTGGAAATCAAAGAATTAAAATAATTTTAAGGTCGGAGCAGATATAAGGATATAAATTCTTTAAATTTTATTAAATAATAAATATTTAATGTCTCTCCCAGGTGATCCGTTGGTCTAATGAAGGGACCCTGGTTCTCGGGAGTGCGTTGCGGGCTGGGTGTGGTTGGGTCCCCCAGTGGAAGGAGGTCTGCAGGTTGCTCGTCGCCCTGGGTGGGATCTTCTGCCGGTGGGAGGTCCGCTGGTTGGTGGTCTCATCCCTCCGGTGGATCCGCTGTTGCAGGGCGGGCTGTGGTGGTGGGCAGGTTTCTCTCCTGTCTGTCCTGTCGGTGGTTGCTGGGTTCCGGGCCTGGTGGGTGGTGGCTGGTGTCTCCCTCTGGACCCTGCTGGGGTGGGGGCCCTCCGTCCCTCGGGTTGGTTGGTGGGTCGGTGTCGGGGAACTCCGTGGGGGTCCCTCCTGTCGTACCGCCCGTTCCTTACCCTCTTGTGGAGTGGAGATGACCGGGGAGGGGGAAGTCTTCGTCCTCACAGCAGGGTTGGTGTCCTCCAGGCCCTCGGTTTGGGACCCTACCGAGGTGTAGTGGATGGGTGGTGTGAGATCTACATCAGGGTAGTAAGCAGCCCAGTTACGTAAATTTTGGCGTGCTTCCACTAAAGTAAATGTTGTGAGGCGACGCCCATATCTCTTCTTAGCTAAATCAGTTGCTTTTTGCCATGCCGAAGGTTGGAAGGGCTGGCTGCTCTCTACTAATTCCATGAGCTTGGATTCTGTCTCCTCATAATGATCTAATAGTATTTGTAAGTTATTTTTCATCCAGAGGTAAGTATTTTCTTTAATTTTATCTTTAACCTTCTGGGTGGGGCCTGCTGGCTTTATGAAGTTGGAAAGTTGTTGAGTTTTTTTCTCCATCCCTGGTGGGATGGAGTTTTCTTCTATTGCTTTGCTAATAATGCTGCTGTGATGGTATACTTGTATTGTTTTAAAGTAGAGCGTGGATCTAATCTTTGTTTTAACCGGGTCCAAACCTTGCAGGTCTGCTCGTGGCCATATGCAGGTGTGTGGATCCCAGGATTCGTCCAGCTGGTAGGGGAAGTGAGTGTTCACCAGGTTCTCCAATGTGGAAAGCATCTCTCAAGGGAAATAAAGGTAAGTAAGAAGGTAAGTAAAAGGTAAGTAAAAAGGTAAGTAAAAAGGTAAGTAAAATTAAAGCTGCAAGCAGCATTGGTCGGGACCTCGAGATTGCCCGTCGGGGGGGTGGCTATGAACGGTTAATTAAAAAAAATATTATTTAAGTAAAAAAAAAAAAAAAAAAAAATTAGTACTTTTATTTTGAAAAAACGGCGTCGGAAGCAGCTAATTAGCTAGTGATTTGTGACCGCAGCACCCCCATTAGGCCACCTACCAAATTTCAGCTCAATCGAACAATGTTTACTAGCATGCTAACGGGCATGCTATGCCGCAAGCTAGCGGATACACCTGAAAATCTCAGTGTGGTACTCCCCAGGTGGCCCCGATCCCAAATCTGGTCTTACTTCAATTCTAGTGTGAATGACACTGCACTTATGGAACAATAAAGGTTTTTCAAAAACTTCCACTGACATGAATGTGAGGGCCTTTGTCAGTTGTGTACGGATTACAAAAGGAAGCTGGCATTGGCCAGGCCTGCGGCCTGGCCTTTCGTAAACTGTGGCTAAGCCCGTCGGGGTGGCCACGATACTCTAGACCAGTTAATGATCATTTTTTATCTTTTAAAAAAAATAGTATTTTTTAAATTACTTTTATTTTGAAAAAAACGGCTGAAAACCAGCTAATTATGTAGTGATTCATGACCGCAGCGGCCCCATTAGGCCACCTACCAAATTTCAGCTCAATCGGATAATGTTTCTTAAAATGCTAACGGGCTTGCTAGGCCTATGAGATCCTGAAAATGTCACTGAGATGCTCCCCCTCCCCCTCCCCCGGTCCCCGGAGCAGGATTGCGCAATCCTGCCGTAGATTTTCACAGCAGGTGCACGTCACTTTGATCGTTAAGTGTGAGAGCTAGAGTGGGAGAGATATTTTCATAATTCCAAGATGTCGCAAACAACTGCTCTGAATCCATAGTTATCGGGGGAGTATGTGGATAAAAATACCATACTTTTGTAGGAATTTTTGTCCACTTTCAGACGGTGTGGGTGTGGAAGCAGTCAGAGGTAAACTGTGGACACCAGGGGGCGCTGTTTGGCACTAACGGCAGATTGGGCTCCATCCGCTACAGTATTAAATTCTGGGGCGAAAAGAATGTTACTCTATCACTTTAACTCGTCATTCTGGGGACTTGTTTTGGAATTTTCCCCACATATGTTACATCCTCTTGTTCGGCAGGGTCTCGCGGTCGTGGCGATGCCCTCGATTTGTGGCTGAGAGTCACGGTTTGCAAACAGTTAAGAGTAGTTCGGGGAGTTTAAAATCGTTGATTTTGGGGGAGAATTTTCGGTTTCCCCATGTTAATGGATGACAGGAGCCAAAAAGCCGATTAGGGGGTGGGGAGCTTGGACGGCTAATAAAAATTAAACTGGACTAGGTAAGAAAAATTCCCTCTAAATTATTGTAGTAAACAATCTCCTCTATTTTTGTATATCTCAATTTAACCGATACGACCTTCGCCCTATGATGGTTTAGATTTTCCGTTTCGGCCTTTTTTTGCCTTTTTTGGGTGAACACCTTACTTTGAAAGGCAAATAGCGGCCTTCCTGTTGGAGTTAGGTCAAAAGTTAGAGCGCGTGAGTCAAAGGGCTCGAGTAGACGAACAAATTTCGTATTCGCGACATTTCTCTACGACATTCCTACGGACCGTGGCGGGCGATTGAAATTTTCTAGGTGGCGCTAGAGAGCCATTTTTGGACTTCTTGGGGATTTTTTTACAGAAACCTCGAATGGAGCGCAGACGTGACGAGACTTCCAAATTTGGTGAGTTTTTGAGCGTGTTTAGGGGGTGAAAAATGAGGCTAAGCGCAAAAAAAAATATATAATTAAAGCTGCAAGCAGCATTGGTCGGGACCTCGAGACTGCCCGTCGGGGGGGTGGCTATGAACGGTTAATAAAAAAGACAATTTTTTAAGTAAAAAAAAAAAAAAAAAAAAAAAAAGACTTTTATTTTGAAAAAACGGCGTCAAAACCAGCTAATTAGCTAGTGATTTATGATCGCAGCAACCCCATTAGGCTACCTACCAAATTTCGGCTCAATCAGACAATGTTTGCGACCATGCTAGCAGGCATGCTAAGCCGCAAGCTAGCCGAGCTGCCTGAAAATGTCTGTTAGGTACTCCCCAGATGGCCCCGATCCTGAATCTGGTCTTACTTCAATTGTAGTGTAAAAGACACAGCACTTATGGCACAATAAAGGTTTTTCAAAAACTTCCACCGACATGAATTACATGGCCTCAGGCCAAGCCTCCTACAGAGGTCAGTGTGGGACATGAGAGTGACCTGGTGGAGTGCCGGGCCTAGGAGGCCCGGCCTTTGTCGGCGTGAACGAAGGTGTGAATGATGCATCAATGAAGGTTTTTCACAAACTTCCACCGACATGAATTACATGTCTCAGGCCAGGTCTCATACAGGTTTTGCATGTCCTCATGACAGGAGAACATGAGACATGAGAGTGAGGTCAGGTCACATGAGAGTAACCTGACCTGAGAATGACTGGTGAGGTCACTCTCAGGTCAAACTGCAGGATATGACAGGCTGTCAATCACACAGCAGTGATGAGCCTGAAGCTACAGGAAGCTGCCCATATATGGAGTGATGCACTGACCAATCACAGTGGAGAATTTCACAGCTGCGCCGAGCGCGGACACTCTGACGTCAGAGTGAGGCAGAGAGGATTATATTAGAAGATTTTGCGAACAACTGCTCTGAATCCATAGTTATCGGGGGAGTATGTGGATAAAAGTACCATACTTTTGTAGGAATTTTTGTCGTCTTTAATACTGTGTGGGTTTGGAAGCAGTCAGAGGTAAACTTTGGACACCAGGGGGCGCTGTTTGGCGACAACGCCGGATATCTCCCATCAGGATTCAATGTAAAAATGTAGAATGAAAAAAATGTTACTGTGTCGCTTTAACTCATCATTCTGGGGACTTGTTGTGGAATTTTCCCCACATATGTTACATCCTCTTGTTCGGCAGGGTCTCGCGGTAGTGGCGATGCCCTCGGTTTGTGGCTGAGAGTCACGGTTTGCAAACAGTTAAGAGTAGTTCGGGGAGTTTAAAATCGTTGATTTTGGGGGAGAATTTTCGGTTTCCCCATGTTAATGGATGACAGGAGCCAAAAAGGCGATTAGGGGGTGGGGAGCTTGGACGGCTAATAAAAATTAAACTGGACTAGGTAAGAAAAATTCCCTCTAAATATTTGTAGTAAACAATCTCCTCTATTTTTGTATATCTCAATTTAACCGATGCGACCTTCGCCCTATGATGGTTTAGATTTTCCGTTTCGGCCTTTTTTTGCCTTTTTTGGGTGAACACCTTACTTTGAAAGGCAAATAGCGGCCTTCCTGTTGGAGTTAGGTCAAAAGTTAGAGCGCGTGAGTCGTAGAGCTCGAGTAGACGAACAAACTTCGTATTCGCGACATTTCTGTACGACATTCCTGCGGACCGTGACGGGCGATTGCAATTTTCTAGGTGGCGCTAGAGAGCCATTTTTGGACTTTCCTGGAATGTTTTGACATGGTCACCAGCTCTATGCGATTTTTTACGAGTCTTCCAAATTTGGTGAGTTTTTGAGCGTGGCTAGGGGGTCAAATATGAGTGCAACGGAAAAGAAAAAAAATATATAATAATAATAATAAGAAACATTCGAAATACAATATATAATTTCGCCACCAGGTAGTGGCCGCGCCCCCTTCGGGGGCGCGGCCACTCTGAGGGGGTCAGGGGAGGTCCTGGATGAGTGTGGGGCCTCCTGCGGAGGCCCCACACTTTTGGCGACGACGAAATCCAAAAGAGACCTGCCGTTGGCTGGGCCTAGGGCCCACCCGTTGGCGAGGTCCCTAATTAAAGCTGCAAGCAGCATTGGTCGGGACCTCGAGATTGCCCGTCGGGGGGGTGGCTATGAACGGTTCAAAATATTTGCTTAAATATTTAAAAAAAAAAAAAAAAAATTATGACTTTTATTTTGAAAAAACTGCGTCAAAACCAGCTAATTAGCTAGTGATTTGTGATCGCAGCAACCCCATTAGGCTAACTACCAAATTTCGGCTCAATCAGACAATGTTTCCTCGCATGCTAACAGGCATGCTAAGCCGCAAGCTAGCCGAGCTGCCTAAAAATGTCTGTTGGGTGCTCCCCTGATGGCCCCGATCCTGAATCTGGTCTTACTTCAATTCTAGTGTAAAAGACACAGCACTTATGGCACAATAAAGATTTTTCAAAAACTTCCACCGACATGAATTACATGGCCTCAGGCCAAGCCTCCTACAGAGGTCAGTGTGGGACGATGGAGAGACCTGGTGGAGTGCCGGGCCTAGGAGGCCCGGCCTTTGTCGGCGTGAACGAAGGTGTGAATGATGCAGCAATGAAGGTTTTTCACAAACTTCCACCGACATGAATTACATGTCTCAGGCCAGACCTCGTACAGGTTTTGCATGTCCTCATGACAGGAGAACATGAGACATGAGAGTGAGGTCAGGTCACATGAGAGTAACCTGACCTGAGAATGACTGCTGAGGTCACTCTCAGGTCAAACTGCAGGATATGACAGGCTGTCAATCACACAGCAGTGATGAGCCTGAAGCTACAGGAAGCTGCCCATATATGGAGTGATGCACTGACCAATCACAGTGGAGAATTTCACAGCTGCACCGAGCGCGGACACTCTGACGGCAGAGTGAGCCAGAGAGGATTATATTCAAAGATTTTGCGAACAACTGCTCTTAATCTATACTTATCGGGGGAGTATGTGGATAAAAATACCATACTTTTGTAGGGATTTTTGTCCTCTTTCAGAATGTATGGGTTTGGAAGCAGTCGGAGGTAAACTTTGGACACCAGGGTGCGCTGTTTGGCGACAACGCCGGATATCTCCCATCAGGATTCAATGTAAAAATGTAGAACGAAGAAAATGTTACTGTGTCACTTTAACTCGTCATTCTGGGGACTTGTTTTGGAATTTTCCCCACATATGTTACATCCTCTTGTTCGGCAGGGTCTCGCGGTAGTGGCGATGCCCTCGGTTTGTGGCTGAGAGTCACGGTTTGCAAACAGTTAAGAGTAGTTCGGGGAGTTTAAAATCGTTGATTTTCGGCGAGAATTTTCGGTTTCCCCATGTTAATGGATGACAGGAGCCAAAAAGGCGATTAGGGGGTGGGGAGCTTGGACGGCTAATAAAAATTAAACTGGACTAGGTAAGAAAAATTCCCTCTAAATATTTGTAGTAAACAATCTCCTTTATTTTTGTATATCTCAATTTAACCGATACGACCTTCGCCCTATGATGGTTTAGATTTTCCGTTTCGGGCTTTTTTTCCCTTTTTTGGCCGAACACCTTACTTTGAAAGGCAAATAGCCAGCTTCCTGTTGGAGTTAGGTCAAAAGTTAGAGCGCGTGAGTCGTAGGGCTCGAGTAGACGAAGAAGTTTCGTATTCGCGACATTTCTCTACGACATTCCTACGGAGCGTGGCGGGCGATTGCAATTTTCTAGGTGGCGCTAGAGAGCCATTTTGGGATTTTCTTGGAATGTTTTGACATGGTCACCGGCTCTATGCGATTTTTCACGAGCCCTCCAAATTTGGTGAGTTTTTGAGCGTGTTTAGGGGGTCAAATATGACCGTAACGAGGAAAAAAATAAAAAAAGAATAATAAGAAGAAAAAACATTCGAAAAACAATATATAATTTCGCCACCAGGTAGTGGCCGCGCCCCCTTCGGGGGCGCGGCCACTCTGAGGGGGTCAGGAGAGTTCTGGATGAGTGTGGGGCCTCCTGCGGAGGCCCCACACTTTTGGCGACGACGAAATCCAAAAGAGACCTGCCGTTGGCTGGGCCTAGGGCCCACCCGTTGGCGAGGTCCCTAATTAAAGCTGCAAGCAGCATTGGTCGGGACCTCGAGATTGCCCGTCGGGGGGGTGGCTATGAACGGTTAATTAAAAAAAATGTTATTTAAGCAAAAAAAAAAAAAAAAAAAAATTTTACTTTTATTTTGAAAAAACGGCGTCGGAACCAGCTAATTAGCTAGTGATGTGTGACCGCAGCACCCCCATTAGGCCACCTACCAAATTTCAGCTCAATCGAACAATGTTTACTAGCATGCTAACGGGCATGCTATGCCGCAAGCTAGCGGATACACCTGAAAATCTCAGTGTGGTACTCCCCAGGTTGCCCCGATCCCAAATCTGGTCTTACTTCAATTCTAGTGTGACTGACACTGCACTTATGGAACAATAAAGGTTTTTCAAAAACTTCCACCGACATGAATTATATGGCCTCAGGCCAGGCCTCCTACGGAGGTCAGTGTGGGACATGAGACTGACCTGGTGGAGTGCCGGGCCTAGGAGGCCCGGCCTTTGTCGGCGGTGTGCGAAGGTGTGAATGATGCCATAAAGGTTTTTCAAAAACTTCCACCTACATGAATTATATGGCCTCAGGCCAGGCCTCCTACGGAGGTCAGTGTGTGACATGAGAGTGACCTGGTGGAGTGCCGGGCCCAGGAGGCCCGGCCTTTGTCGGCAGTGTGCGAAGGTGTGAATGATGCAATAAAGGTTTTTCACAAACTTCCACCGACATGAATTACATGTCTCAGGCCAGGTCTCACACAGGTTTTGCATGTCCTCATGACAGGAGAACATGAGACATGAGAGTGAGGTCAGGTCACATGAGAGTAACCTGACCTGAGAATGACTGGTGAGGTCACTCTCAGGTCAAACTGCAGGATATGACAGGCTGTCAATCACACAGCAGTGATGAGCCTGAAGCTACAGGAAGCTGCCCATATATGGAGTGATGCACTGACCAATCACAGTGGAGAATTTCACAGCTGCACCGAGCGCGGACACTCTGACGTCAGAGTGTGAGACAGGGAGGATTATATTAGAAGATTTTGCGAACAACTGCTCTTAATCTATACTTATCGGGGGAGTATGTGGACAAAAATACCATACTTTTGTAGGAATTTTTGTCCTCTTTAATACTGTCTGGGTTTGGAAGCAGTCAGAGGTAAACTTTGGACACCAGGGGGCGCTGTTTGGCAGGAACGGCAGATTTGGCTCCATCCGCTATAGTGTTAAGATTTCGGACGAGAAAAATGTTACTGTGTCGCTTTAACTCGTCATTCTGGGGACTTGTTTTGGAATTTTCCCCACATATGTTACATCCTCTTGTTCGGCAGGGTCTCGTGAGCGTGGCGATGCCCTCGGTTTGTGGCTGAGAGTCACGGTTTGCAAACAGTTAAGAGTAGTTCGGGGAGTTTAAAATCGTTGATTTTCGGCGAGAATTTTCCGTTTCCCCATGTTAATGGATGACAGGAGCCAAAAAGGCGATTAGGGGGTGGGGAGCTTGGACGGCTAATAAAAATTAAACTGGACTAGGTAAGAAAATTTCCCTCTAGAGTTCAGTAGTAAACAATCTCCTCTATTTTTGTATATCTCAATTTAACCGATACGACCTTCGCCCTATGATGGTTTAGATTTTCCGTTTCGGCCTTTTTTTGCCTTTTTTGGGTGAACACCTTACTTTGAAAGGCAAATAGCGGGCTTCCTGT
The DNA here is from genome assembly GCF_963422515.1 of Blennius ocellaris. Classification (NCBI taxonomy): domain Eukaryota; kingdom Metazoa; phylum Chordata; class Actinopteri; order Blenniiformes; family Blenniidae; genus Blennius; species Blennius ocellaris. Next base: position 52,195 of record NW_027662309.1, on the reverse strand, counting down.
TGGAGCTAGGTGAAAAGTTAGAGCACGTGAGTCGTAGGGCTCGAGTAGACGAACAAATTTCGTATTCGCGACATTTCTCTACGACATTCCTACGGACCGTGGCGGGCGATTGCAATGTTCTAGGTGGCGCTAGAGAGCCATTTTTGGATTTTCATGGAATGTTTTGACATGATCTCCTGAAGGCTGCGACTTTTCAGGAGCCATCCAAATTTGGTGAGTTTTTGAGCGTGGCTAGGGGGTCAAATATGAGCAAAAGTGAAAAGAAAAAAAAAAAAAATATAGAATAATAATAAACATTCGAAAAACAATATATAATTTCGCCACCAGGTAGTGGCCGCGCCCCCTTCGGGGGCGCGGCCACTCTGAGGGGGTCAGGAGAGTTCTGGATGAGTGTGGGGCCTCCTGCGGAGGCCCCACACTTTTGGCGACGACGAAATCCAAAAGAGACCTGCCGTTGGCTGGGCCTAGGGCCCACCCGTTGGCGAGGTCCCTAATTAAAGCTGCAAGCAGCATTGGTCGGGACCTCGAGATTGCCCGTCGGGGGTGGCTATGAACGGTTAATTAAAAAATATATTATTTAAGCAAAAAAAAAAAAAAGAAAAAAATTAGTACTTTTATTTTGAAAAAATGGCGTCAGAACCAGCTAATTAGCTAGTGATGTGTGACCGCAGCACCCCCATTAGGCAACCTACCAAATTTCAGCTCAATCGAACAATGTTTACTAGCATGCTAACGGGCATGCTATGCCGCAAGCTAGCGGATACACCTGAAAATCTCAGTGTGGTACTCCCCAGGTTGCCCCGATCCCAAATCTGGTCTTACTTCAATTCTAGTGTGAATGACACTGCACTTATGGAACAATAAAGGTTTTTCAAAAACTTCCACCGACATGAATTTGATGGCCTCAGGCCAGGCCTCCTACAGAGGTCAGTGTGTGACATGAGAGTGACCTGGTGGAGTGCCGGGCCTAGGAGGTCCGGCTTTTGTCGGCGGTGTACGAAGGTGAATGATGCAGCACTTATGGAACAGGAAAGGTTTTTCAAAAACTTCCACCGACATGAATTTGAGGGCCTTTGTCAGTTGTGTATGGATTACAAAAGGAACCTGGCCTTTCGTAAACTGTGGCTCAAGCCCATCGGGGTGGCCACGATACTCTAGACCAGTTAATGATCATTTTTTATCTTTTAAAAAAAATAGTATTTTTTTAATTACTTTGATTTTGAAAAAAACGGCCTCAAAACCAGCTAATTATGTAGTGATTCATGACCGCAGCGGCCCCATTTGGCCACCTACCAAATTTCAGCTCAATCGGATAATGTTTGTTAAAATGCTAACTGGCATGCTAGGCCTATGAGATCCTGAAAATGTCACTGAGATGCTCCCCCTCCCCCTCCCCCGGTCCCCGGAGCAGGATTGCGCAATCCTGCTGTAGATTTTCACAGCAGGTGCACGTCACTTTGGCTCATTAAGTGTGAGAGCTAGAGTGGGAGAGATATTTTCATAATTCCAAGATGTCGCAAACAACTGCTCTGAATCCATAGTTATCGGGGGAGTATGTGGATAAAAATACCATACTTTTGTAGGAATTTTTGTCCTCTTTAATACTGTGTGGGTTTGGAAGCAGTCAGAGGTAAACTTTGGACACCAGGGGGCGCTGTTTGGCAGGAACGGCAGATTTGGCTCCATCCGCTATAGTGTTAAGATTTCTGACGAGAAAAATGTTACTGTGTCGCTTTAACTCGTCATTCTGGGGACTTGTTTTGGAATTTTCCCCACATATGTTACATCCTCTTGTTCGGCAGGGTCTCGTGGGCGTGGCGATGCCCTCGGTTTGTGGCTGAGAGTCACGGTTTGCAAACAGTTAAGAGTAGTTCGGGGAGTTTTAAATCGTTGATTTTGGGGCGAATTTTCCATTTCCCCATGTATTCGGATGACAGGATGGGGAGAGCCGATTTCGGGGTGGGGAGCTTGGACGGCTAATAAAAATTAAACTGGACTAGGTAAGAAAATTTCCCTCTAGAGTTCAGTAGTAAACAATCTCCTCTATTTTTGTATATCTCAATTGAACCGATGCGACCTTCGCCCTTTGAGGAGTTAAATTTTCCGTTTCTGCCTTTTTTTCCCTTTTTTGGGCGAACACCTTACATTGAAAGGCAAATAGCCGGCTTCCTGTTGGAGTTAGGTCAAAAGTTAGAGCGCGTGAGTCGTAGGGGTCGAGTAGACGAAGAAGTTTCGTATTCGCTGTTTTTCTATACGACATTCTTACGGACCGTGGCGGGTGATTGCAATTTTCTAGGTGGCGCTAGAGAGCCATTTTTGGATTTTTTGGGAATTTTTTGACGTGAGATTGTGGAGTGCCACACTTTTGACGAGTCTCCCAAATTTGGTGAGTTTTTGAGCGTGTTTAGGGGGTTCGGAGGGCCCGCATTTTTGGCGACGACGAAATCCAAAAGAGACCTGCCGTTGGCTGGGCCTAGGGCCCACCCGTTGGCGAGGTCCCTAATTAAAGCTGCAAGCAGCATTGGTCGGGACCTCGAGATTGCCCGTCGGGGGGGTGGCTATGAACGGTTAATTAAAAAAAAGATTATTTAAGCAAAAAAAAAAAAAAAAAAAAATTAGTACTTTTATTTTGAAAAAACGGCGTCGGAACCAGCTAACTAGCTAGTGATTTGTGACCGCAGCACGCCCATTAGGCCACCTACCAAATTTCAGCTCAATCGAACAATATTTACTAGCATGCTAACGGGCATGCTATGCCGCAAGCTAGCGGATACACCTGAAAATCTCAGTGTGGTACTCCCCAGGATGCCCCGATCCCAAATCTGGTCTTACTTCAATTCTAGTGTGAATGACGCTGCACTTATGGAACAATAAAGGTTTTTCAAAAACTTCCACCGACATGAATTATATGGCCTCAGGCCAGGCCTCCTACGGAGGTCAGTGTTTGACATGAGACTGACCTGGTGGAGTGCCGGGCCTAGGAGGCCCGGCCTTTGTCGGCGGTGTACGAAGGTGTGAATGACGCAGCACTTATGGAACAGGAAAGGTTTTTCAAAAACTTCCACCGACATGAATGTGAGGGCCTTTGTCAGTTGTGTACGGATTACAAAAGGAAGCTGGCATTGGCCAGGCCTGCGGCCTGGCCTTTCGTAAACTGTGGCCAAGCCCGTCGGGGTGGCCACGATCCTCTAGACCAGTTAATGATCATTTTTTATCTTTTAAAAAAAATAGTATTTTTTTAATTACTTTTATTTTGAAAAAAACGGCTGAAAACCAGCTAATTATGTAGTGATTCATGACCGCAGCGGCCCCATTAGGCCACCTACCAAATTTCAGCTCAATCGGATAATGTTTGTTAAAATGCTAACGGGCCTGCTAGGCCTATGAGATTCTGAAAATGTCACTGAGATGCTCCCCCTCCCCCTCCCCCGGTCCCCGGAGCAGGATTGCGCAATCCTGCTGTAGATTTTCACAGCAGGTGCACGTCACTTTGATCGTTAAGTGTGAGAGCTAGAGTGGGAGAGATATTTTCATAATTCCAAGATGTCGCAAACAACTGCTCTGAATCCATAGTTATCGGGGGAGTATGTGGATAAAAACACCATACTTTTGTAGGAATTTTTGTCCTCTTTCAGACGGTGTGGGTGTGGAAGCAGTCAGAGGTAAACTGTGGACACCAGGGGGCGCTGTTTGGCACTAACGGCAGATTGGGCTCCATCCGCTACAGTATTAAATTCTGGGGCGAAAAGAATGTTACTCTATCGCTTTAACTCGTCATTCTGGGGACTTGTTTTGGAATTTTCCCCACATATGTTACATCCTCTTGTTCGGCAGGGTCTCGTGGGCGTGGCGATGCCCTCGGTTTGTGGCTGAGAGTCACGGTTTGCAAACAGTTAAGAGTAGTTCGGGGAGTTTAAAATCGTTGATTTTCGGCGAGAATTTTCCGTTTCCCCATGTTAATGGATGACAGGAGCCAAAAAGGCGATTAGGGGGTGGGGAGCTTGGACGGCTAATAAAAATTAAACTGGACTAGGTAAGAAAATTTCCCTCTAGTGTTCAGTAGTAAACAATCTCCTCTATTTGTGTATATCTCAATTTAACCGATGCGACCTTCGCCCTATGAGGAGTTAAATTTTCCGTTTCTGCCTTTTTTTCCCTTTTTTGGGCCAACACCTTACATTGAAAGGCAAATAGCCGGCTTCCTGTTGGAGTTCGGTCAAAAGTTAGAGCGCGTGAGTCGTAGGGCACGAGTAGACGAATAAGTTTCGTATTCGCGACATTTCTCTACGACATTCCTACGGACCGTGGCGGGCGATTAAAATTTTCTAGGTGGCGCTAGAGAGCCATTTTTGGACTTTCATGGAATGTTTTGACATGGTCTTCTGAAGGCTGCGACTTTTCACGAGCCATCCAAATTTGGTGAGTTTTTGAGTGTGGCTAGGGGGTCAAATATGAGCAAAAGTGAAAAGAAAAAAAATAATATATAATAATAATAAGAAACATTCGAAATACAATATATAATTTCGCCACCAGGTAGTGGCCGCGCCCCCTTCGGGGGCGCGGCCACTCTGAGAGGGTCAGGGGAGGTCCTGGATGAGTGCGGGCCCTCCTTCGGAGGGCCCGCACTTTTGGCGACGACGAAATCCAAAAGAGACCTGCCGTTGGCTGGGCTTAGGGCCCAGCCGTTGGCGAGGTCCCTAATTAAAGCTGCAAGCAGCATTGGTCGGGACCTCGAGATTGCCCGTCGGGGGGGTGGCTATGAACGGTTCAAAATATTTGCTTAAATATAAAAAAAAAAAAAAAAAAAATTTTGTATGACTTTTATTTTGAAAAAACTGCGTCAAAATCAGCTAATTAGCTAGTGATTTGTGATCGCGGCAACCCCATTAGGCTACCTACCAAATTTCGGCTCAATCCGACAATGTTTGCTCGCATGCTAACAGGCATGCTAAGCCGCAAGCTAGCCGAGCTGCCTGAAAATGTCTCTTGGGTACTCCCCAGATGGCCCCGATCCTGAATGTGGTCTTACTTCAATTCTAGTGTAAAAGACACAGCACTTATGGCACAATAACGGTTTTTCAAAAACTTCCACCGACATGAATTATATGGCCTCAGGACAGGCCTCCTACGGAGGTCAGTGTGGGACATGAGAGTGACCTGGTGGAGTGCCGGGCCTAGGAGGCCCGGCTTTGTCGGCGGTGTACAAATTACAAAAGAGAGCTGCCGTTGGCCAGGCCTGCGGCCTGGCCTTTCGTAAACTGTGGCTCAAGCCCGTTGGGGTGGCCACGATCCTCTAGACCAGTTAATGATAATTTTTTAAGCGTTTAAAAAACAGTACTTTTTTAATTAGTTTTATTTTGAAAAAAACGGCCTCAAAACCAGCTAATTATGTAGTGATTCATGACCGCAGCGGCCCCATTAGGCCACCTACCAAATTTCAGCTCAATCGGATAATGTTTGTTAAAATGCTAACGGACATGCTAGGCCTATGTGATCCTGAAAATGTCACTGATATGCTCCACCTCCCCCTCCCCCGGTCCCCGGAGCAGGATTGCGCAATCCTGCTGTAGGTTTTCACAGCAGCTGCACGTCACTTTGATCATTAAGTGTGAGAGCTAGAGTGGGAGAGATATTTTCATAATTCCAAGATGTCGCAAACAACTGCTCTGAATCCATAGTTATCGGGGGAGTATGTGGATAAAAATACCATACTTTTGTAGGAATTTTTGTCCTCTTTCAGACGGTGTGGGTGTGGAAGCAGTCAGAGGTAAACTGTGGACACCAGGGGGCGCTGTTTGGCGACAACGCCGGATATCTCCCATCAGGATTCAATGTAAAAATGTAGAACGAAAAAAATGTTACTCTGTCGCTTTAACTCGTCATTCTGGGGACTTGTTTTGGAATTTTCCCCACATATGTTACATCCTCTTGTTCGGCAGGGTCTCGCGGGCATGGCGATGCGCTCGGTTTGTGGCTGAGAGTCACGGTTTGCAAACAGTTAAGAGTAGTTCGGGGAGTTTAAAATCGTTGATTTTGGGGGAGAATTTTCGGTTTCCCCATGTTAATGGATGACAGGAGCCAAAAAGGCGATTAGGGGGTGGGGAGCTTGGACGGCTAATAAAAATTAAACTGGACTAGGTAAGAAAATTTCCCTCTAGAGTTCAGTAGTAAACAATCTCCTCTATTTTTGTATATCTCAATTGAACCGATGCGACCTTCGCCCTATGAGGAGTTAAATTTTCCGTTTCTACCTTTTTTTCCCTTTTTTGGGCGAACACCTTACATTGAAAGGCAAATAGCCGGCTTCCTGTTGGAGTTAGGTCAAAAGTTAGAGCGCGTGAGTCGTAGGGCTCGAGTAGACGAACAAATTTCGTATTCGCGACATTTCTCTACGACATTCCTACGGACCGTGGTGGGCGATTGAAATTTTCTAGGTGGCGCTAGAGAGCCATTTTTGGACTTTCCTGGAATGTTTTGACATGGTCACCAGCTCTATGCGATTTTTTACGAGTCTTCCAAATTTGGTGAGTTTTTGAGCGTGGCTAGGGGGTCAAATATGAGCGCAACGGAGAAAAAAAACGAACAAAGAATAATAATAATAAGAAACATTCGAAAAACAATATATAATTTCGCCACCAGGTAGTGGCCGCGCCCCCTTCGGGGGCGCGGCCACTCTGGGAGGGTCAGGGGAGTAACCGGATGAGTGTGGGGCCTCCTGCGGAGGCCCCACACTTTTGGCGACGACGAAATCCAAAAGAGACCTGCCGTTGGCTGGGCCTAGGGCCCACCCGTTGGCGAGGTCCCTAATTAAAGCTGCAAGCAGCATTGGTCGGGACCTCGAGATTGCCCGTCGGGGGGGTGGCTATGAACGGTTCAAAATATTTGCTTAAATATAAAAAAAAAAAAAAAAAAAATTTTGTATGACTTTTATTTTGAAAAAACTGCGTCAAAATCAGCTAATTAGCTAGTGATTTGTGATCGCGGCAACCCCATTAGGCTACCTACCAAATTTCGGCTCAATCCGACAATGTTTGCTCGCATGCTAACAGGCATGCTAAGCCGCAAGCTAGCCGAGCTGCCTGAAAATGTCTCTTGGGTACTCCCCAGATGGCCCCGATCCTGAATGTGGTCTTACTTCAATTCTAGTGTAAAAGACACAGCACTTATGGCACAATAACGGTTTTTCAAAAACTTCCACCGACATGAATTATATGGCCTCAGGCCAGGCCTCCTACGGAGGTCAGTGTGGGACATGAGAGTGACCTGGTGGAGTGCCGGGCCTAGGAGGCCCGGCTTTGTCGGCGGTGTACAAATTACAAAAGAGAGCTGCCGTTGGCCAGGCCTGCGGCCTGGCCTTTCGTAAACTGTGGCTCAAGCCCGTTGGGGTGGCCACGATCCTCTAGACCAGTTAATGATCATTTTTTAAGCGTTTAAAAAACAGTACTTTTTTAATTAGTTTTATTTTGAAAAAAACGGCCTCAAAACCAGCTAATTATGTAGTGATTCATGACCGCAGCGGCCCCATTAGGCCACCTATCAAATTTCAGCTCAATCGGATAATGTTTGTTAAAATGCTAACGGACATGCTAGGCCTATGTGATCCTGAAAATGTCACTGAGATGCTCCCCCTCCCCCTCCCCCGGTCCCCGGAGCAGGATTGCGCAATCCTGCTGTAGGTTTTCACAGCAGCTGCACGTCACTTTGATCATTAAGTGTGAGAGCTAGAGTGGGAGAGATATTTTCATAATTCCAAGATGTCGCAAACAACTGCTCTGAATCCATAGTTATCGGGGGGGTATGTGGATAAAAATACCATACTTTTGTAGGAATTTTTGTCCTCTTTCAGACGGTGTGGGTGTGGAAGCAGTCAGAGGTAAACTGTGGACACCAGGGGGCGCTGTTTGGCAGGAACGGCAGATTTGGCTCCATCCGCTATAGTGTTAAGATTTCGGACGAGAAAAATGTTACTGTGTCGCTTTAACTCGTCATTCTGGGGACTTGTTGTGGAATTTTCCCCACATATGTTACATCCTCTTGTTCGGCAGGGTCTCGCGGTAGTGGCGATGCCCTCGGTTTGTGGCTGAGAGTCACGGTTTGCAAACAGTTAAGAGTAGTTCGGGGAGTTTAAAATCGTTGATTTTCGGCGAGAATTTTCCGTTTCCCCATGTTAATGGATGACAGGAGCCAAAAAGGCGATTAGGGGGTGGGGAGCTTGGACGGCTAATAAAAATTAAACTGGACTAGGTAAGAAAAATTCCCTCTAAATTATTGTAGTAAACAATCTCCTCTATTTTTGTATATCTCAATTTAACCGATACGACCTTCGCCCTATGATGGTTTAGATTTTCCGTTTCGGCCTTTTTTTGCCTTTTTTGGGTGAACACCTTACTTTGAAAGGCAAATAGCGGGCTTCCTGTTGGAGCTAGGTGAAAAGTTAGAGCGCGTGAGTCGTAGGGCTCGAGTAGACGAACAAATTTCGTATTCGCGACATTTCTGTACGACATTCCTACGGACCGTGGCGGGCGATTTAAATTTTCTAGGTGGCGCTAGAGAGCCATTTTTGGACTTTCATGGAATGTTTTGACATGATCTTCTGAAGGCTGCGACTTTTCACGAGCCATCCAAATTTGGTGAGTTTTTGAGCGTGGCTAGGGGGTCAAATATGAGCGTAAGTGAAAAGAAAAATTATAATTAAAGCTGCAAGCAGCATTGGTCGGGACCTCGAGACTGCCCGTCGGGGGGGTGGCTATGAACGGTTAATAAAAAAATATCTTATTTAAGCAAAAAAAAAAAAAAAAGACTTTTATTTTGAAAAAACGGCGTCAAAACCAGCTAATTAGCTAGTGATTTGTGATCGCAGCAACCCCATTAGGCTACCTACCAAATTTCGGCTCAATCAGACAATGTTTGCGACCATGCTAGCAGGCATGCTAAGCCGCAAGCTAGCCGAGCTGCCTGAAAATGTCTGTTAGGTACTCCCCAGATGGCCCCGATCCTGAATCTGGTCTTACTTCAATTGTAGTGTAAAAGACACAGCACTTATGGCACAATAAAGGTTTTTCAAAAACTTCCACCGACATGAATTATATGGCCTCAGGCCAGGCCTCCTACGGAGGTCAGTGTGTGACATGAGACTGACCTGGTGGAGTGCCGGGCCTAGGAGGCCCGGCCTTTGTCGGTGGTGTACGGAGGTGTGAATGACGCAGCACTTATGGAACAGGAAAGGTTTTTCAAAAACTTCCACCGACATGAATGTGAGGGCCTTTGTCAGTTGTGTACGGATTACAAAAGGAAGCTGGCATTGGCCAGGCCTGCGGCCTGGCCTTTCGTAAACTGTGGCTCAAGCCCGTCGGGGTGGCCACGATACTCTAGACCAGTTAATGATCATTTTTTATCTTTTAAAAAAAATAGTATTTTTTTAATTACTTTTATTTTGAAAAAAACGGCTGAAAACCAGCTAATTATGTAGTGATTCATGACCGCAGCGGCCCCATTAGGCCACCTACCAAATTTCAGCTCAATCGGATAATGTTTGTTAAAATGCTAACGGACATGCTAGGCCTATGAGATCCTGAAAATGTCACTGAGATGCTCCCCCTCCCCCTCCCCCGGTCCCCGGAGCAGGATTGCGCAATCCTGTTGTAGATTTTCACAGCAGGTGCACGTCACTTTGGCTCATTAAGTGTCAGAGCTAGAGTGGAAGAGAGTGAAGATGAATTCCAGAACTTTGCGAACAACTGCTCTGAATCCATAGTTATCGGGGGAGTATGTGGATAAAAATACCATACTTTTGTAGGAATTTTTATCCTCTTTCGGACTGTGTGGGTTTGGAAGCAGTCGAAGGTAAAATTTGGACACCAGGGGGCGCTGTTTGGCGACAACGCCGGATATCTCCCATCAGGATTCAATGTAAAAATGTAGAACGGAAAAAATGTTACTCTGTCGCTTTAACTCGTCATTCTGGGGACTTGTTTTGGAATTTTCCCCACATATGTTACATCCTCTTGTTCGGCAGGGTCTCGCGGTCGTGGCGATGCCCTCGGTTTGTGGCTGAGAGTCATGGTTTGCAAACAGTTAAGAGTAGTTCGGGGAGTTTAAAATCGTTGATTTTCGGGGAGAATTTTCCATCTCCCCATGTTAATGGATGACAGGAGCCAAAAAGGCGATTAGGGGGTGGGGAGCTTGGACGGCTAATAAAAATTAAACTGGACTAGGTAAGAAAAATTCCCTCTAAATATTTGTAGTAAACAATCTCCTCTATTTTTGTATATCTCAGTTTAACCGATACGACCTTCGCCCTATGATGGTTTAGATTTTCCGTTTCGGCCTTTTTTTGCCTTTTTTGGGTGAACACCTTACATTGAAAGGCAAATAGCCGGCTTCCTGTTGGAGTTAGGTCAAAAGTTAGAGCGCGTGAGTCGTAGGGCTCGAGTAGACGAACAAATTTCGTATTCGCGACATTTCTGTACGACATTCCTACGGACCGTGGCGGGCGATTAAAAGTGTCTAGGTGGCGCTAGAGAGCCATTTTTGGAGTTTTTGGGGATTTTTTTACAGAAACCTCGAATGGAGCGCAGACGTGACGAGACTGCCAAATTTGGTGAGTTTTCGAGCGTGTTTAGGGGGTGAAAAATGAGTGAGAGCGCAAAAAAAGCGGAATAATAATTAAAGCTGCAAGCAGCATTGGTCGGGACCTCGAGACTGCCCGTCGGGGGGGTGGCTATGAACGGTTAATAAAAAAGACAATTTTTTAAGTAAAAAAAAAAAAAAAAAAAAAAAAGACTTTTATTTTGAAAAAACGGCGTCAAAACCAGCTAATTAGCTAGTGATTTGTGATCGCAGCAACCCCATTAGGCTACCTACCAAATTTCGGCTCAATCAGACAATGTTTGCGACCATGCTAGCAGGCATGCTAAGCCGCAAGCTAGCCGAGCTGCCTGAAAATGTCTGTTGGGTACTCCCCAGATGGCCCCGATCCTGAATCTGGTCTTACTTCAATTGTAGTGTAAAAGACACAGCACTTATGGCACAATAAAGGTTTTTCAAAAACTTCCACCGACATGAATTACATGGCCTCAGGCCAATCCTCCTACAGAGGTCAGTGTGGGACATGAGAGTGACCTGGTGGAGTGCCGGGCCTAGGAGGCCCGGCCTTTGTCGGCGTGAACGAAGGTGTGAATGATGCAGCATTAAAGCTTTTTCAAAAACTTCCACCGACTTCCATCGTACAAAGGTCAGTGTGGGACGATGGAGTGACCTGGTGGAGTGCCGGGCCTAGGAGGCCCGGCCTTTGTCGGCGTGAACGAAGGTGTGAATGATGCATCAATGAAGGTTTTTCACAAACTTCCACCGACATGAATTACATGTCTCAGGCCAGGTCTCATACAGGTTTTGCATGTCCTCATGACAGGAGAACATGAGACATGAGAGTGAGGTCAGGTCACATGAGAGTAACCTGACCTGAGAATGACTGCTGAGGTCACTCTCAGGTCAAACTGCAGGATATGACAGGCTGTCAATCACACAGCAGTGATGAGCCTGAAGCTACAGGAAGCTGCCCATATATGGAGTGATGCACTGACCAATCACAGTGGAGAATTTCACAGCTGCACCGAGCGCGGACACTCTGACGTCAGAGTGAGACAGGGAGGATTATATTCAAAGATTTTGCGAACAAGTGCTCTTAATCTATACTTATCGGGGGAGTATGTGGATAAAAATACCATACTTTTGTAGGAATTTTTGTCCTCTTTAAGACGGTGTACGCTTGGAAGCAGTCGGAGGTAAACTTTGGACACCAGGGTGCGCTGTTTGGCGACAACGCCGGATATCTCCCATCAGGATTCAATGTAAAAATGTAGAATGAAAAAAATGTTACTGTGTCGCTTTAACTCATCATTCTGGGGACTTGTTGTGGAATTTTCCCCACATATGTTACATCCTCTTGTTCGGCAGGGTCTCGCGGTAGTGGCGATGCCCTCGGTTTGTGGCTGAGACTCACGGTTTGCAAACAGTTAAGAGTAGTTCGGGGAGTTTTAAATCGTTGATTTTCGGCGAGAATTTTCGGTTTCCCCATGTTAATGGATGACAGGAGCCAAAAAGGCGTTTAGGGGGTGGGGAGCTTGGACGGCTAATAAAAATTAAACTGGACTAGGTAAGAAAATTTCCCTCTAGAGTTCAGTAGTAAACAATCTCCTTTATTTTTGTATATCTCAATTTAACCGATGCGACCTTCGCCCTATGATGGTTTAGATTTTCCGTTTCTGCCTTTTTCTCCCTTTTTTGGGCGAACACCTTACTTTGAAAGGCAAATACCGGCCTTCCTGTTGGAGTTAGGTCAAAAGTTAGAGCGCGGGAGTCGTAGGGGTCGAGTAGACGAAGAAGTTTCGTATTCGCTGTTTTTCTCTACGACATTCCTACGGACCGTGGCGGGTGATTGCAATTTTCTAGGTGGCGCTAGAGAGCCATTTTTGGATTTTTTGGGAATTTTTTGACGTGAGATTGTGGAGTGCCACACTTTTGACGAGTCTCCCAAATTTGGTGAGTTTTTGAGCGTGTTTAGGGGGTTCGGAGGGCCCGCACTTTTGGCGACGACGAAATCCAAAAGAGACCTGCCGTTGGCTGGGCCTAGGGCCCACCCGTTGGCGAGGTCCCTAATAATAAGAAAAAACATTCGAAAAACAATATAGAATTTCGCCACCAGGTAGTGGCCGACGCCCCCTTCGGGGGCGTCGGCCACTCTTAGAGGGTCAGGGGAGGTCCTGGATGGGTGCGGGCCCTCCTTCGGAGGGCCCGCACTTTTGGCGACGACGAAATCCAAAAGAGACCTGCCGTTGGCTGGGCCTAGGGCCCACCCGTTGGCGAGGTCCCTAATTAAAGCTGCAAGCAGCATTGGTCGGGACCTCGAGACTGCCCGTCGGGGGGGGGTGGCTATGAACAGTTAATAAAAAAGACAATTTTTTAAGTAAAAAAAAAAAAAAAAAAAAAAAAAAGACTTTTATTTTGAAAAAACTGCGTCAAAACCAGCTAATTAGCTAGTGATTTGTGATCGCAGCAACCCCATTAGGCTACCTACCAAATTTCGGCTCAATCAGACAATGCTTGCTCGCATGCTGACAGGCATGCTAAGCCGCAAGCTAGCCGAGCTGCCTGAAAATGTCTGTTGGGTACTCCTCAGATGGCCCCGATCCGGAATCTGGTCTTACTTCAATTGTAGTGTGAATGACACTGCACTTATGGAACAATAAAGGTTTTTCAAAAACTTCCACCGACATGAATGTGAGGGCCTTTGTCAGTTGTGTACGGATTACAAAAGGAAGCTGGCATTGGCCAGGCCTGCGGCCTGGCCTTTCGTAAACTGTGGCTCAAGCCCATCGGGGTGGCCACGATACTCTAGACCAGTTAATGATCATTTTTTATCTTTTAAAAAAAATAGTATTTTTTTAATTACTTTTATTTTGAAAAAAACGGCTGAAAACCAGCTAATTATGTAGTGATTCATGACCGCAGCGGCCCCATTAGGCCACCTACCAAATTTCAGCTCAATCGGATAATGTTTGTTAAAATGCTAACTGGCATGCTAGGCCTATGAGATCCTGAAAATGTCACTGAGATGCTCCCCCTCCCCCTCCCCCGGTCCCCGGAGCAGGATTGCGCAATCCTGCTGTAGATTTTCACAGCAGGTGCACGTCACTTTGATAATTAAGTGTGAGAGCTAGAGTGGGAGAGATATTTTCATAATTCCAAGATGTCGCAAACAACTGCTCTGAATCCATAGTTATCGGGGGAGTATGTAGATAAAAATACCATACTTTTGTAGGAATTTTTGTCCTCTTTCAAATGGTGTGGGTGTGGAAGCAGTCAGACGTAAACTGTGGACACCAGGGGGCGCTGTTTGGCACTAACGGCAGATTGGGCTCCATCCGCTACAGTATTAAATTCTGGGGCGAAAAGAATGTTACTCTATCACTTTAACTCGTCATTCTGGGGACTTGTTTTGGAATTTTCCCCACATATGTTACATCCTCTTGTTCGGCAGGGTCTCGCGGTCGTGGCGATGCCCTCGGTTTGTGGCTGAGAGTCACGGTTTGCAAACAGTTAAGAGTAGTTCGGGGAGTTTAAAATCGTTGATTTTGTGGGAGAATTTTCGGTTTCCCCATGTTAATGGATGACAGGAGCCAAAAAGGCGATTAGGGGGTGGGGAGCTTGGACGGCTAATAAAAATTAAACTGGACTAGGTAAGAAAAATTCCCTCTAAATATTTGTAGTAAACAATCTCCTCTATTTTTGTATATCTCAGTTTAACCGATACGACCTTCGCCCTATGATGGTTTAGATTTTCCGTTTCTGCCTTTTTTTGCCTTTTTTGGGCGAACACCTTACTTTGAAAGGCAAATAGCGGCCTTCCTGTTGGAGTTAGGTCAAAAGTTAGAGCGCGTGAGTCGTAGGGCTCGAGTAGACGAACAAATTTCGTATTCGCGACATTTCTCTACGACATTCCTACGGACCGTGGCGGGCGATTGCAATTTTCTAGGTGGCGCTAGAGAGCCATTTTTGGATTTTCCTGGAATGTTTTGACATGGTCACCGGCTCTATGCGATTTTTCACGAGCCTGTCAAATTTGGTGAGTTTTTGAGCGTGGCTAGGGGGTCAAATATGAGCGTAACGAAAAAGAAAAATATATAATAATAAGAAACATTCGAAAAACAATATATAATTTCGCCACCAGGTAGTGGCCGCGCCCCCTTCGGGGGCGCGGCCACTCTGAGGGGGTCAGGAGAGTTCTGGATGAGTGTGGGGCCTCCTGCGGAGGCCCCACACTTTTGGCGACGACGAAATCCAAAAGAGACCTGCCGTTGGCTGGGCCTAGGGCCCACCCGTTGGCGAGGTCCCTAATTAAAGCTGCAAGCAGCATTGGTCGGGACCTCGAGATTGCCCGTCGGGGGGGTGGCTATGAACGGTTAATGAAAAAAAATATTATTGAAGCAAAAAAAAAAAAAAAAAAAAATAGTACTTTTATTTTGAAAAAACGGCGTCGGAACCAGCTAATTAGCTAGTGATATGTGACCGCAGCACCCCCATTAGGCAACCTACCAAATTTCAGCTCAATCGAACAATGTTTACTAGCATGCTAACGGGCATGCTATGCCGCAAGCTAGCGGATACACCTGAAAATCTCAGTGTGGTACTCCGCAGGTTGCCCCGATCCCAAATCTGGTCTTACTTCAATTCTAGTGTGAATGACACTGCACTTATGGAACAATAAAGGTTTTTCAAAAACTTCCACCGACATGAATTTGAGGGCCTTTGTCAGTTGTGTACGGATTACAAAAGGAAGCTGGCATTGGCCAGGCCTGCGGCCTGGCCTTTCGTAAACTGTGGCCAAGCCCGTCGGGGTGGCCACGATACTCTAGACCAGTTAATGATCATTTTTTATCTTTTAAAAAAAATTGTATTTTTTTAATTACTTTTATTTTGAAAAAAACGGCTGAAAACCAGCTAATTATGTAGTGATTCATGACCGCAGCGGCCTCATTAGGCCACCTACCAAATTTCAGCTCAATCGGATAATGTTTCTTAGAATGCTAACGGGCTTGCTAGGCCTATGAGATCCTGAAAATGTCACTGAGATGCTCCCCCTCCCCCTCCCCCGGTCCCCGGAGCAGGATTGCGCAATCCTGCTGTAGATTTTCACAGCAGGTGCACGTCACTTTGATCATTAAGTGTGAGAGCTAGAGTGGGAGAGATATTTTCATAATTCCAAGATGTCGCAAACAACTGCTCTGAATCCATAGTTATCGGGGGAGTATGTGGATAAAAATACCATACTTTTGTAGGAATTTTTGTCCTCTTTCAGACGGTGTGGGTGTGGAAGCAGTCAGAGGTAAACTGTGGACACCAGGGGGCGCTGTTTGGCAGGAACGGCAGATTTGGCTCCATCCGCTATAGTGTTAAGATTTCGGACGAGAAAAATGTTACTGTGTCGCTTTAACTCGTCATTCTGGGGACTTGTTTTGGAATTTTCCCCACATATGTTACATCCTCTTGTTCGGCAGGGTCTCGTGGGCGTGGCGATGCCCTCGGTTTGTGGCTGAGAGTCACGGTTTGCAAACAGTTAAGAGTAGTTCGGGGAGTTTAAAATCGTTGATTTTCGGCGAGAATTTTCCGTTTCCCCATGTTAATGGATGACAGGAGCCAAAAAGGCGATTAGGGGGTGGGGAGCTTGGACGGCTAATAAAAATTAAACTGGACTAGGTAAGAAAAATTCCCTCTAAATTATTGTAGTAAACAATCTCCTCTATTTTTGTATATCTCAATTTAACCGATACGACCTTCGCCCTATGATGGTTTAGATTTTCCGTTTCTGCCTTTTTTTGCCTTTTTTGGGTGAACACCTTACTTTGAAAGGCAAATAGCCGGCTTCCTGTTGGAGTTAGGTCAAAAGTTAGAGCGCGTGAGTCGTAGGGGTCGAGTAGACGAAGAAGTTTCGTATTCGCTGTTTTTCTCTACGACATTCCTACGGACCGTGGCGGGTGATTGCAATTTTCTAGGTGGCGCTAGAGAGCCATTTTTGGATTTTTTGGGAATTTTTTGACGTGAGATTGTGGAGTGCCACACTTTTGACGAGTCTCCCAAATTTGGTGAGTTTTTGAGCGTGTTTAGGGGGTTCGGAGGGCCCGCACTTTTGGCGACGACGAAATCCAAAAGAGACCTGCCGTTGGCTGGGCCTAGGGCCCAGCCGTTGGCGAGGTCCCTAATTAAAGCTGCAAGCAGCATTGGTCGGGACCTCGAGACTGCCCGTCGGGGGGGTGGCTATGAACGGTTCAAAATATTTGCTTAAATATAAAAAAAAAAAAATAAATAAAAAATTTATGACTTTTATTTTGAAAAAAACTGCGTCAAAACCAGCTAATTAGCTAGTGATTTTTGATCGCAGAAACTCCATTAGGCCACCTACCAAATTTCAGCTCAATCGAACAATGTTGACTAGCATGCTAACGGGCATGCTATGCCGCAAGCTAGCGGATACACCTGAAAATCTCAGTGTGGTACTCCCCAGGTTGCCCCGATCCCAAATCTGGTCTTACTTCAATTCTAGTGTGAATGACACTGCACTTATGGAACAATAAAGGTTTTTCAAAAACTTCCACCGACATGAATTATATGGCCTCAGGCCAGGCCTCCTACGGAGGTCAGTGTGTGACATGAGACTGACCTGGTGGAGTGCCGGGCCTAGGAGGCCCGGCCTTTGTCGGCGTGAACGAAGGTGTGAATGATGCATCAATGAAGGTTTTTCACAAACTTTCACCGACATGAATTACATGTCTCAGGCCAGACCTCGTACAGGTTTTGCATGTCCTCATGACAGGACAACATGAGACATGAGAGTGAGGTCAGGTCACATGAGAGTAACCTGACCTGAGAATGACTGCTGAGGTCACTCTCAGGTCAAACTGCAGGATATGACAGGCTGTCAATCACACAGCAGTGATGAGCCTGAAGCTACAGGAAGCTGCCCATATATGGAGTGATGCACTGACCAATCACAGTGGAGAATTTCACAGCTGCGCCGAGCGCGGACACTCTGACGGCAGAGTGAGACAGTGAGGATTATATTAGAAGATTTTGCGAACAACTGCTCATAATCTATACTTATCGGGGGAGTATGTGGATAAAAATACCATACTTTTGTAGGAATTTTTGTCCTCTTTAAGATTGTGTACGTTTGGAAGCAGTCGGAGGTAAACTTTGGACACCAGGGTGCGCTGTTTGGCGACAACGCCGGATATCTCCCATCAGGATTCAATGTAAAAATGTAGAATGAAAAAAATGTTACTGTGTCGCTTTAACTCATCATTCTGGGGACTTGTTGTGGAATTTTCCCCACATATGTTACATCCTCTTGTTCGGCAGGGTCTCGCGGTAGTGGCGATGCCCTCGGTTTGTGGCTGAGAGTCACGGTTTGCAAACAGTTAAGAGTAGTTCGGGGAGTTTAAAATCGTAGATTTTGAGGGAGAATTTTCGGTTTCCCCATGTTAATGGATGACAGGAGCCAAAAAGGCGTTTAGGGGGTGGGGAGCTTGGACGGCTAATAAAAATTAAACTGGACTAGGTAAGAAAAATTCCCTCTAAATATTTGTAGTAAACAATCTCCTCTGTTTTTGTATATCTCAATTTAACCGATACGACCTTCGCCCTATGATGGTTTAGATTTTCCGTTTCTGCCTTTTTTTGCCTTTTTTGGGTGAACACCTTACTTTGAAAGGCAAATAGCGGGCTTCCTGTTGGAGTTAGGTCAAAAGTTAGAGCGCGTGCGTCGTAGGGCTCGAGTAGACGAACAAATTTCATATTCGCGACATTTCTCTACGACATTCCTACGGACCGTGGCGGGCGATTGCAATTTTCTAGGTGGCGCTAGAGAGCCATTTTTTGAGTTTTGGGGGATTTTTTTAGATTTTATTAAATTTTTCGCCAGTTTTGACGAGTGTGCCAAATTTGGTGAGTTTTTGAGCGTGTTTAGGGGGTCAAATTTGAGGCGATTGACACGTAAGGAGTCCCAAAAAATAATTAAAGCTGCAAGCAGCATTGGTCGGGACCTCGAGATTGCCCGTCGGGGGGGTGGCTATCAACGGTTAATTAAAAAAAATATTATTTAAGCAAAAAAAAAAAAAAAAAAAAAATTGTACTTTTATTTTGAAAAAACGGCGTCGGAACCAGCTAACTAGCTAGTGATTTGTGACCGCAGCACCCCCATTAGGCCACCTACCAAATTTCAGCTCAATCGAACAATGTTTACTAGCATGCTAACGGGCATGCTATGCCGCAAGCTAGCGGATACACATGAAAATCTCAGTGTGGTACTCCCCAGGTTGCCCCGATCCCGAATCTGGTCTTACTTCAATTCTAGTGTGAATGACACTGCACTTATGGAACAATAAAGGTTTTTCAAAAACTTCCACCGACATGAATTATATGGCCTCAGGCCAGGCCTCCTACGGAGGTCAGTGTGTGACATGAGACTGACCTGGTGGAGTGCCGGGCCTAGGAGGCCCGGCCTTTGTCGGCGGTGTGCGAAGGTGTGAATGATGCAATAAAGGTTTTTCACAAACTCTCACCGACATGAATTACATGTCTCAGGCCAGACCTCGTACAGGTTTTGCATGTCCTCATGACAGGAGAACATGAGACATGAGAGTGAGGTCCGGTCACATGAGAGTAACCTGACCTGAGAATGACTGGTGAGGTCACTCTCAGGTCAAACTGCAGGATATGACAGGCTGTCAATCACACAGCAGTGATGAGCCTGAAGCTACAGGAAGCTGCCCATATATGGAGTGATGCACTGACCAATCACAGTGGAGAATTTCACAGCTGCGCCGAGCGCGGACACTCTGACGTCAGAGTGAGACAGAGAGGATTATATTAGAAGATTTTGCGAACAACTGCTCTTAATCTATACTTATCGGGGGAGTATGTGGATAAAAGTACCATACTTTTGTAGGAATTTTTGTCCTCTTTAAGACGGTGTACGCTTGGAAGCAGTCGGAGGTAAACTTTGGACACCAGGGGGCGCTGTTTGGCAGGAACGGCAGATTTGGCTCCATCCGCTATAGTGTTAAGATTTCGGACGAGAAAAATGTTACTGTGTCGCTTTAACTCGTCATTCTGGGGACTTGTTTTGGAATTTTCCCCACATATGTTACATCCTCTTGTTCGGCAGGGTCTCGTGAGCGTGGCGATGCCCTCGGTTTGTGGCTGAGAGTCACGGTTTGCAAGCAGTTAAGAGTAGTTCGGGGAGTTTAAAATCGTTGATTTTGTGGGAGAATTTTCGGTTTCCCCATGTTAATGGATGACAGGAGCCAAAAAGGCGATTAGGGGGTGGGGAGCTTGGACGGCTAATAAAAATTAAACTGGACTAGGTAAGAAAAATTCCCTCTAAATTATTGTAGTAAACAATCTCCTCTATTTTTGTATATCTCAATTTAACCGATACGACCTTCGCCCTATGATGGTTTAGATTTTCCGTTTCTGCCTTTTTTTGCCTTTTTTGGGTGAACACCTTACTTTGAAAGGCAAATAGCCGGCTTCCTGTTGGAGTTAGGTCAAAAGTTAGAGCGCGTGAGTCGTAGGGCTCGAGTAGACGAACAAATTTCGTATTCGCGACATTTCTCTACGACATTCCTACGGACCGTGGCGGGCGATTGCAATTTTCTAGGTGGCGCTAGAGAGCCATTTTTGGATTTTCATGGAATGTTTTGACATGGTCACCGGCTCTATGCGATTTTTCACGAGCCATCCAAATTCGGTGAGTTTTTGAGCGTGTTTAGGGGGTCAAATATGAGCGCAACGGAAAAGAAAGCGGAAAAATAATAAGAAGAAGAAACATTCGAAATACAATATAGAATTTCGCCACCAGGTAGTGGCCGACGCCCCCTCCGGGGGCGTCGGCCACTCTGAGGGGGTCATGAGAGCAAACGGATGAGTGTGGGGCCTCCTCCGGAGGCCCCACACTTTTGGCGACGACGAAATCCAAAAGAGACCTGCCGTTGGCATGGGCCTAGGGCCCATGCCGTTGGCGAGGTCCCTAATTAAAGCTGCAAGCAGCATTGGTCGGGACCTCGAGATTGCCCGTCGGGGGGGTGGCTATGAACGGTTAATTAAAAAAAATATTATTTAAGCAAAAAAAAAAAATTGTACTTTTATTTTGAAAAAACGGCGTCGGAACCAGCTAATTAGCTAGTGATTTGTGACCGCAGCACCCCCATTAGGCCACCTACCAAATTTCAGCTCAATCGAACAATGTTTACAAGCATGCTAACGGGCATGCTATGCCGCAAGCTAGCGGATACACCTGAAAATCTCAGTGTGGTACTCCCCAGGTTGCCCCGATCCCAAATCTGGTCTTACTTCAATTCTAGTGTGAATGACACTGCACTAATGGAACAATAAAGGTTTTTCAAAAACTTCCACCGACATGAATTATATGGCCTCAGGCCAGGCCTCCTACGGAGGTCAGTGTGTGACATGAGAGTGACCTGGTGGAGTGCCGGGCCTAGGAGGCCCGGCCTTTGTCGGCGGTGTGCGAAGGTGTGAATGATGCCATAAAGGTTTTTCACAAACTTCCACCGACATGAATGTGAGGGCCTCAGGCCAGGTCTCGTACAGGTTTTGCATGTCCTCATGACAGGAGAACATGAGACATGAGAGTGAGGTCAGGTCACATGAGAGTAACCTGACCTGAGAATGACTGGTGAGGTCACTCTCAGGTCAAACTGCAGGATATGACAGGCTGTCAATCACACAGCAGTGATGAGCCTGAAGCTACAGGAAGCTGCCCATATATGGAGTGATGCACTGACCAATCACAGTGGAGAATTTCACAGCTGCACCGAGCGCGGACACTCTGACGTCAGAGTGAGGCAGAGAGGATTATATTAGAAGATTTTGCGAACAACTGCTCATAATCTATACTTATCGGGGGAGTATGTGGATAAAAGTACCATACTTTTGTAGGAATTTTTGTCGTCTTTAATACTGTGTGGGTTTGGAAGCAGTCAGAGGTAAACTTTGGACACCAGGGTGCGCTGTTTGGCGATAACGCCCGATTTCTCCCATTAGGATTCAATGTAAACATTTTGGACGAAGAAAATGTTACTGTGTCGCTTTAACTCGTCATTCTGGGGACTTGTTTTGGAATTTTCCCCACATATGTTACATCCTCTTATTCGGCAGGGTCTCGCGGTAGTGGCGATGCCCTCGGTTTGTGGCTGAGAGTCACGGTTTGCAAACAGTTAAGAGTAGTTCGGGGAGTTTTAAATCGTTGATTTTCGGCGAGAATTTTCGGTTTCCCCATGTTAATGGATGACAGGAGCCAAAAAGGCGTTTAGGGGGTGGGGAGCTTGGACGGCTAATAAAAATTAAACTGGACTAGGTAAGAAAAATTCCCTCTAAATATTTGTAGTAAACAATCTCCTCTATTTTTGTATATCTCAATTTAACCGATACGACCTTCGCCCTATGATGGTTTAGATTTTCCGTTTCGGCCTTTTTTTGCCTTTTTTGGGTGAACACCTTACTTTGAAAGGCAAATAGCGGCCTTCCTGTTGGAGTTAGGTCAAAAGTTAGAGCGCGTGAGTCGTAGGGCT
Organism: Blennius ocellaris; assembly: GCF_963422515.1. Lineage (NCBI taxonomy): Eukaryota > Metazoa > Chordata > Actinopteri > Blenniiformes > Blenniidae > Blennius > Blennius ocellaris. The sequence goes on along the minus strand of NW_027662309.1, from coordinate 30,050 downwards.
CGAGTAGACGAACAAATTTCGTATTCGCGACATTTCTGTACGACATTCCTGCGGACCGTGGCGGGCGATTGCAATTTTCTAGGTGGCGCTAGAGAGCCATTTTTGGATTTTCATGGAATGTTTTGACATGGTCACCGGCTCTATGCGATTTTTCACGAGCCTGCCAAATTTGGTGAGTTTTTGAGCGTGTCTAGGGGGTCCAATCTGAGCGCAACGGAAAAGAAAGCGGAAAAATAATAAGAAAAAGAAAAAACATTCGAAATACAATATATAATTTCGCCACCAGGTAGTGGCCGCGCCCCCTTCGGGGGCGCGGCCACTCTGAGAGGGTCAGGAGAGTAACCGGATGAGTGCGGGCCCTCCTTTGGAGGGCCCGCACTTTTGGCGACGACGAAATCCAAAAGAGACCTGCCGTTGGCTGGGCCTAGGGCCCACCCGTTGGCGAGGTCCCTAATTAAAGCTGCAAGCAGCATTGGTCGGGACCTCGAGACTGCCCGTCGGGGGGGTGGCTATGAACGGTTCAAAATATTTGCTTAAATATTTAAAAAAAAAAAAAAAAAAATGATGACTTTTATTTTGAAAAAACTGCGTCAAAACCAGCTAATTAGCTAGTGATTTGTGATCGCAGCAACCCCATTAGGCTCCCTACCAAATTTCGGCTCAATCAGACAATGTTTCCTCGCATGCTAACAGGCATGCTAAGCCGCAAGCTAGCCGAGCTGCCTGAAAATGTCTGTTGGGTGCTCCCCAGATGGCCCCGATCCTGAATCTGGTCTTACTTCAATTCTAGTGTAAAAGACACAGCACTTATGGCACAATAAAGGTTTTTCAAAAACTTCCACCGACATGAATTACATGGCCTCAGGCCAATCCTCCTACAGAGGTCAGTGTGGGACATGAGAGTGACCTGGTGGAGTGCCGGGCCTAGGAGGCCCGGCCTTTGTCGGCGTGAACGAAGGTGTGAATGATGCAGCATTAAAGCTTTTTCAAAAACTTCCACCGACTTCCATCGTACAAAGGTCAGTGTGGGACGATGGAGTGACCTGGTGGAGTGCCGGGCCTAGGAGGCCCGGCCTTTGTCGGCGTAAACGAAGGTGTGATTGATCCAGCAATAAAGGTTTTTCACAAACTCTCACCGACATGAATTACATGTCTCAGGCCAGACCTCGTACAGGTTTTGCATGTCCTCATGACAGGAGAACATGAGACACGAGAGTGAGGTCAGGTCACATGAGAGTAACCTGACCTGAGAATGACTGGTGAGGTCACTCTCAGGTCAAACTGCAGGATATGACAGGCTGTCAATCACACAGCAGTGATGAGCCTGAAGCTACAGGAAGCTGCCCATATATGGAGTGATGCACTGACCAATCACAGTGGAGAATTTCACAGCTGCACCGAGCGCGGACACTCTGACGTCAGAGTGTGAGACAGGGAGGATTATATTAGAAGATTTTGCGAACAACTGCTCTTAATCTATACTTATCGGGGGAGTATGTGGACAAAAATACCATACTTTTGTAGGGATTTTTGTCCTCTTTCAGAATGTATGGGTTTGGAAGCAGTCGGAGGTAAACTTTGGACACCAGGGTGCGCTGTTTGGCGACAACGCCCGATTTCTCCCATTAGGATTCAATGTAAACATTTTGGACGAAGAAAATGTTACTGTGTCGCTTTAACTCGTCATTCTGGGGACTTGTTTTGGAATTTTCCCCACATATGTTACATCCTCTTGTTCGGCAGGGTCTCGTGAGCGTGGCGATGCCCTCGGTTTGTGGCTGAGAGTCACGGTTTGCAAGCAGTTAAGAGTAGTTCGGGGAGTTTAAAATCGTTGATTTTGTGGGAGAATTTTTGGTTTCCCCATGTTAATGGATGACAGGAGCCAAAAAGGCGATTAGGGGGTGGGGAGCTTGGACGGCTAATAAAAATTAAACTGGACTAGGTAAGAAAAATTCCCTCTAAATTATTGTAGTAAACAATCTCCTCTATTTTTGTATATCTCAATTTAACCGATACGACCTTCGCCCTATGATGGTTTAGATTTTCCGTTTCGGCCTTTTTTTGCCTTTTTTGGGTGAACACCTTACTTTGAAAGGCAAATAGCGGCCTTCCTGTTGGAGTTAGGTCAAAAGTTAGAGCGCGTGAGTCGTAGGGCTCGAGTAGACGAATTAGTTTCGTATTCGCGACATTTCTCTACGACATTCCTACGGACCGTGGCGGGCGATTGAAATTTTCTAGGTGGCGCTAGAGAGCCATTTTTGGACTTTCCTGGAATGTTTTGACATGATCTTCTGAAGGCTGCAACTTTTCACGAGCCATCCAAATTTGGTGAGTTTTTGAGCGTGGCTAGGGGGTCAAATATGAGCCTAACGGAGAAAAAAGCAGAAAAATAAAAAGAAGAAAAAACATTCGAAATACAATATACAATTTCGCCACCAGGTAGTGGCCGACGCCCCCTTCGGGGGCGTCGGCCACTCTGGGAGGGTCAGGAGAGGGCCTGGATGAGTGCGGGCCCTCCTTTGGAGGGCCCGCACTTTTGGCGACGACGAAATCCAAAAGAGACCTGCCGTTGGCATGGGCCTAGGGCCCAAGCCGTTGGCGAGGTCCCTAATTAAAGCTGCAAGCAGCATTGGTCGGGACCTCGAGATTGCCCGTCGGGGGGGTGGCTATGAACGGTTAATTAAAAAAAATATTATTTAAGCAAAAAAAAAAAAAAAAAAAAAATTAGTACTTTTATTTTGAAAAAACGGCGTCAAAACCAGCTAATTAGCTAGTGATTTGTGATTGCAGCACCCCCATTAGGCTACCTACCAAATTTCGGCTCAATCGGACAATGCTTGCTCGCATGCTAACAGGCATGCTAAGCCGCAAGCTAGCCGAGCTGCCTGAAAATATCTGTTGGGTACTCCTCAGATGGCCCCGATCCTGAATCTGGTCTTACTTCAATTGTAGTGTGAATGACACTGCACTTATGGAACAATAAAGGTTTTTCAAAAACTTCCACCGACATACATATGAGGGCCTCAGGCCAAGCCTCCTACAGCGGTCAGTGTGGGACGATTGAGTGACCTGGTGGAGTGCCGGGCCTAGGAGGCCCGGCCTTTGTCGGCGGTGCACGGTGTGAATGACGCAGCACTTATCGAACATGAAAGGTCTTTCAAAAACTTCCACCGACATGAATTTGAGGGCCTCAGGCCAGGTCTCATACAGGTTTTGCATGTCCTCATGACAGGAGAACATGAGACATGAGAGTGAGGTCAGGTCACATGAGAGTAACCTGACCTGAGAATGACTGCTGAGGTCACTCTCAGGTCAAACTGCAGGATATGACAGGCTGTCAATCACACAGCAGTGATGAGCCTGAAGCTACAGGAAGCTGCCCATATATGGAGTGATGCACTGACCAATCACAGTGGAGAATTTCACAGCTGCACCGAGCGCGGACACTCTGACGTCAGAGTGAGGCAGAGAGGATTATATTAGAAGATTTTGCGAACAAGTGCTCTTAATCTATACTTATCGGGGGAGTATGTGGATAAAAGTACCATACTTTTGTAGGAATTTTTGTCGTCTTTAAGATTGTGTACGTTTGGAAGCAGTCGGAGGTAAAGTTTGGACACCAGGGTGCGCTGTTTGGCGACAACGCCGGATATCTCCCATCAGGATTCAATGTAAAAATGTAGAATGAAAAAAATGTTACTGTGCCGCTTTAACTCATCATTCTGGGGACTTGTTGTGGAATTTTCCCCACATATGTTACATCCTCTTGTTCGGCAGGGTCTCGCGGTAGTGGCGATGCCCTCGGTTTGTGGCTGAGAGTCACGGTTTGCAAACAGTTAAGAGTAGTTCGGGGAGTTTAAAATCGTAGATTTTGGAGGAGAATTGTCGGTTTCCCCATGTTAATGGATGACAGGAGCCAAAAAGGCGTTTAGGGGGTGGGGAGCTTGGACGGCTAATAAAAATTAAACTGGACTAGGTAAGAAAAATTCCCTCTAAATTATTGTAGTAAACAATCTCCTGTATTTTTGTATATCTCAATTTAACCGATACGACCTTCGCCCTATGATGGTTTAGATTTTCCGTTTCTGCCTTTTTTTGCCTTTTTTGGGTGAACACCTTACTTTGAAAGGCAAATAGCCGGCTTCCTGTTGGAGTTAGGTCAAAAGTTAGAGCGCGTGAGTCATAGGGCTCGAGTAGACGAAGAAGTTTCGTATTCGCGACATTTCTCTACGACATTCCTACGGACCGTGGCGGGCGATTAAATGTGTCTAGGTGGCGCTAGAGAGCCATTTTTGGAATTTCATGGAATTATTTGACGTGAGATTGTGGAGTGCCACACTTTTGACGAGTCTTCCAAATTTGGTGAGTTTTTGAGCGTGTTTAGGGGGTCAAATTATGGGATTTATCCGTGAAAGAAAAATAAAGAAAAAGAAAAAAGAAACATTCGAAATACAATATACAATTTCGCCACTAGGTAGTGGCCGACGCCCCCTTTGGGGGCGTCGGCCACTCTGGGAGGGTCAGGAGAGTTCTGGATGAGTGTGGGGCCTCCTGCGGAGGCCCCACACTTTTGGCGACGACGAAATCCAAAAGAGACCTGCCGTTGGCTGGGCCTAGGGCCCAGCCGTTGGCGAGGTCCCTAATTAAAGCTGCAAGCAGCATTGGTCGGGACCTCGAGACTGCCCGTCGGGGGGGTGGCTATGAACGGTTCAAAATATTTGCTTAAATATAAAAAAAAAAAAAAAAAAAAATTTGTATGACTTTTATTTTGAAAAAACTGCGTCAAAACCAGCTAATTAGCTAATGATTTGTGATCGCAGCAACCCCATTAGGCTACCTACCAAATTTCGGCTCAATCAGACAATGTTTGCTCGCATGCTAACAGGCATGCTAAGCCGCAAGCTAGCCGAGCTGCCTGAAAATGTCTCTTGGGTACTCCCCAGATGGCCCCGATCCTGAATGTGGTCTTACTTCAATTCTAGTGTAAAAGACACAGCACTTATGGCACAATGAAGGTTTTTCAAAAACTTTCACCGACATGAATTATATGGCCTCAGGCCAGGCCTCCTACGGAGGTCAGTGTGTGACATGAGAGTGACCTGGTGGAGTGCCGGGCCTAGGAGGCCCGGCCTTTGTCGGCGGTGTGCGAAGGTGTGAATGATGCCATAAAGGTTTTTCAAAAACTTCCACCTACATGAATTATATGGCCTCAGGCCAGGCCTCCTACGGAGGTCAGTGTGTGACATGAGACTGACCTGGTGGAGTGCCGGGCCTAGGAGGCCCGGCCTTTGTCGGTGGTGTACGGAGGTGTGAATGACGCAGCACTTATGGAACAGGAAAGGTTTTTCAAAAACTTCCACCGACATGAATGTGAGGGCCTTTGTCAGTTGTGTACGGATTACAAAAGGAAGCTGGCATTGGCCAGGCCTGCGGCCTGGCCTTTCGTAAACTGTGGCTCAAGCCCGTCGGGGTGGCCACGATACTCTAGACCAGTTAATGATCATTTTTTATCTTTTAAAAAAAATAGTATTTTTTTAATTACTTTTATTTTGAAAAAAACGGCTGAAAACCAGCTAATTATTTAGTGATTCATGACCGCAGCGGCCCCATTAGGCCACCTACCAAATTTCAGCTCAATCGGATAATGTTTGTTAAAATGCTAACTGGCATGCTAGGCCTATGAGATCCTGAAAATGTCACTGAGATGCTCCCCCTCCCCCTCCCCCGGTCCCCGGAGCAGGATTGCGCAATCCTGCTGTAGATTTTCACAGCAGGTGCACGTCACTTTGGCTCATTAAGTGTCAGAGCTAGAGTGGAAGAGAGTGAAGATGAATTCCAGAACTTTGCGAACAACTGCTCTGAATCCATAGTTATCGGGGGAGTATGTGGATAAAAATACCATACTTTTGTAGGAATTTTTATCCTCTTTCGGACTGTGTGGGTTTGGAAGCAGTCGAAGGTAAAATTTGGACACCAGGGGGCGCTGTTTGGCGACAACGCCGGATATCTCCCATCAGGATTCAATGTAAAAATGTAGAACGGAAAAAATGTTACTCTGTCGCTTTAACTCGTCATTCTGGGGACTTGTTTTGGAATTTTCCCCACATATGTTACATCCTCTTGTTCGGCAGGGTCTCGCGGTCGTGGCGATGCCCTCGGTTTGTGGCTGAGAGTCACGGTTTGCAAACAGTTAAGAGTAGTTCGGGGAGTTTAAAATCGTTGATTTTCGGGGAGAATTTTCCATCTCCCCATGTTAATGGATGACAGGAGCCAAAAAGGCGATTAGGGGGTGGGGAGCTTGGACGGCTAATAAAAATTAAACTGGACTAGGTAAGAAAAATTCCCTCTAAATATTTGTAGTAAACAATCTCCTCTATTTTTGTATATCTCAGTTTAACCGATACGACCTTCGCCCTATGATGGTTTAGATTTTCCGTTTCTGCCTTTTTTTGCCTTTTTTGGGCGAACACCTTACTTTGAAAGGCAAATAGCGGCCTTCCTGTTGGAGTTAGGTCAAAAGTTAGAGCGCGTGAGTCGTAGGGCTCGAGTAGACGAACAAATTTCGTATTCGCGACATTTCTCTACGACATTTCTACGGACCGTGGCGGGCGATTGCAATTTTCTAGGTGGCGCTAGAGAGCCATTTTTGGATTTTCTTAGAATGTTTTGACATGGTCACCGGATCTATGCGATTTTTCACGAGCCATCCAAATTTGGTGAGTTTTTGAGCGTGTTTAGGGGGTCAAATATGAGCGCAACGGAAAAAAAAAAAAAAAAGAAAAATATATAATAAGAAACATTCGAAAAACAATATATAATTTCGCCACCAGGTAGTGGCCGCGCCCCCTTCGGGGGCGCGGCCACTCTGGGAGGGTCAGGAGAGTTCTGGATGAGTGTGGGGCCTCCTGCGGAGGCCCCACACTTTTGGCGACGACGAAATCCAAAAGAGACCTGCCGTTGGCTGGGCCTAGGGCCCAGCCGTTGGCGAGGTCCCTAATTAAAGCTGCAAGCAGCATTGGTCGGGACCTCGAGATTGCCCGTCGGGGGGGTGGCTATGAACGGTTCAAAATATTTGCTTAAATATAAAAAAAAATAAAACATTTTTTTACGACTTTTATTTTGAAAAAACTGCGTCAAAATCAGCTAATTAGCTAGTGATTTGTGATCGCGGCAACCCCATTAGGCTACCTACCAAATTTCGGCTCAATCCGACAATGTTTGCTCGCATGCTAACAGGCATGCTAAGCCGCAAGCTAGCCGAGCTGCCTGAAAATGTCTCTTGGGTACTCCCCAGATGGCCCCGATCCTGAATGTGGTCTTACTTCAATTCTAGTGTAAAAGACACAGCACTTATGGCACAATAACGGTTTTTCAAAAACTTCCACCGACATGAATTATATGGCCTCAGGCCAGGCCTCCTACGGAGGTCAGTGTGGGACATGAGAGTGACCTGGTGGAGTGCCGGGCCTAGGAGGCCCGGCCTTTGTCGGTGGTGTACGGAGGTGTGAATGACGCAGCACTTATGGAACAGGAAAGGTTTTTCAAAAACGTCCACCGACATGAATGTGAGGGCCTTTGTCAGTTGTGTACGGATTACAAAAGGAAGCTGGTATTGGCCAGGCCTGCGGCCTGGCCTTTCGTAAACTGTGGCTCAAGCCCATCGGGGTGGCCACGATACTCTAGACCAGTTAATGATCATTTTTTATCTTTTAAAAAAAATAGTATTTTTTTAATTACTTTTATTTTGAAAAAAACGGCTGAAAACCAGCTAATTATGTAGTGATTCATGACCGCAGCGGCCCCATTAGGCCACCTACCAAATTTCAGCTCAATCGGATAATGTTTGTTAAAATGCTAACTGGCATGCTAGGCCTATGAGGTCCTGAAAATGTCACTGAGATGCTCCCCCTCCCCCTCCCCCGGTCCCCGGAGCAGGATTGCGCAATCCTCCTGTAGATTTTCACAGCAGGTGCACGTCACTTTGGCTCATTAAGTGTCAGAGCTAGAGTGGGAGAGAGTGAAGATGAATTCCAGAACTTTGCGAACAACTGCTCTGAATCCATAGTTATCGGGGGAGTATGTGGATAAAAATACCATACTTTTGTAGGAATTTTTGTCCTCTTTAATACTGTGTGGGTGTGGAAGCAGTCAGAGGTAAACTTTGGACACCAGGGGGCGCTGTTTGGCGACAACGCCGGATATCTCCCATCAGGATTCAATGTAAAAATGTAGAATGAAAAAAATGTTACTGTGTCGCTTTAACTCATCATTCTGGGGACTTGTTGTGGAATTTTCCCCACATATGTTACATCCTCTTGTTCGGCAGGGTCTCGCGGTAGTGGCGATGCCCTCGGTTTGTGGCTGAGAGTCACGGTTTGCAAACAGTTAAGAGTAGTTCGGGGAGTCTTAAATCGTTGATTTTCGGCGAGAATTTTCGGTTTCCCCATGTTAATGGATGACAGGAGCCAAAAAGGCGTTTAGGGGGTGGGGAGCTTGGACAGCTAATAAAAATTAAACTGGACTAGGTAAGAAAAATTCCCTCTAAATATTTGTAGTAAACAATCTCCTCTATTTTTGTATATCTCAGTTTAACCGATACGACCTTCGCCCTATGATGGTTTAGATTTTCCGTTTCTGCCTTTTTTTGCCTTTTTTGGGCGAACACCTTACTTTGAAAGGCAAATAGCCGGCTTCCTGTTGGAGTTAGGTCAAAAGTTAGAGCGCGTGAGTCATAGGGCTCGAGTAGACGAACAAATTTCGTATTCGCGACATTTCTCTACGACATTCCTACGGACCGTGGCGGGCGATTGAAAGTGTCTAGGTGGCGCTAGAGAGCCACTTTTGGATTTTCTGGAAATTTGTTGACATGAGATTGTGGAGTGCCACACTTTTGACGAGTCTTCCAAATTTGGTGAGTTTTTGAGCGTGTTTAGGGGGTCAAATTGAGGGATTTATCCGTGAAATAAATAATAATTAAAGCTGCAAGCAGCATTGGTCGGGACCTCGAGACTGCCCGTCGGGGGGGTGGCTATGAACGGTTCAAAATATTTGCTTAAATATAAAAAAAAAAAAAAAAAAAATTTTTTATGACTTTTATTTTGAAAAAACTGCGTCAAAACCAGCTAATTAGCTAGTGATTTGTGATCGCAGCAACTCCATTAGGCTACCTACCAAATTTCGGCTCAATCAGACAATGTTTCCTCGCATGCTAACAGGCATGCTAAGCCGCAAGCTAGCCGAGCTGCCTAAAAATGTCTGTTGGGTGCTCCCCAGATGGCCCCGATCCTGAATCTGGTCTTACTTCAATTCTAGTGTAAAAGACACAGCACTTATGGCACAATAAAGGTTTTTCAAAAACTTCCACCTACATGAATTATATGGCCTCAGGCCAGGCCTCCTACGGAGGTCAGTGTGTGACATGAGACTGACCTGGTGGAGTGCCGGGCCTAGGAGGCCCGGCCTTTGTCGGCAGTGTGCGAAGGTGTGAATGATGCAATAAAGGTTTTTCACAAACTTCCACCGACATGAATTACATGTCTCAGGCCAGACCTCGTACAGGTTTTGCATGTCCTCATGACAGGAGAACATGAGACATGAGAGTGAGGTCAGGTCACATGAGAGTAACCTGACCTGAGAATGACTGGTGAGGTCACTCTCAGGTCAAACTGCAGGATATGACAGGCTGTCAATCACACAGCAGTGATGAGCCTGAAGCTACAGGAAGCTGCCCATATATGGAGTGATGCACTGACCAATCACAGTGGAGAATTTCACAGCTGCGCCGAGCGCGGACACTCTGACGTCAGAGTGAGGCAGAGAGGATTATATTAGAAGATTTTGCGAACAACTGCTCTTAATCTATACTTATCGGGGGAGTATGTGGATAAAAGTACCATACTTTTGTAGGAATTTTTGTCGTCTTTAATACTGTGTGGGTTTGGAAGCAGTCAGAGGTAAAGTTTGGACACCAGGGGGCGCTGTTTGGCAGGAACGGCAGATTTGGCTCCATCCGCTATAGTGTTAAGATTTCGGACGAGAAAAATGTTACTGTGTCGCTTTAACTCGTCATTCTGGGGACTTGTTTTGGAATTTTCCCCACATATGTTACATCCTCTTGTTCGGCAGGGTCTCGTGGGCGTGGCGATGCCCTCGGTTTGTGGCTGACAGTCACGGTTTGCAAACAGTTAAGAGTAGTTCGGGGAGTTTAAAATCGAGGATTTTGGGGGAGAATTTTATGTTTCCCCATGTTAATGGATGACAGGAGCCAAAAAGGCGATTAGGGGGTGGGGAGCTTGGACGGCTAATAAAAATTAAACTGGACTAGGTAAGAAAATTTCCCTCTAGAGTTCAGTAGTAAACAATCTCCTCTATTTTTGTATATCTCAATTTAACCGATGCGATCTTCGCCCTATGAGGAGTTAAATTTTCCGTTTCTGCCTTTTTTTCCCTTTTTTGGGCGAACACCTTACTTTGAAAGGCAAATAGCGGCCTTCCTGTTGGAGCTAGGTCAAAAGTTAGAGCACGTGAGTCGTAGGGCTCGAGTAGACGAAGAAGTTTTGTATTCGCGACATTTCTCTACGACATTCCTACGGACCGTGGCGGGCGATTGCAATTTTCTAGGTGGCGCTAGAGAGCCATTTTTGGATTTCTTTGGAATTTTTTGACGTGAGATTGTGGAGTGCCACACTTTTGACGAGTCTCCCAAATTTGGTGAGTTTTTGAGCGTGTTTAGGGGGTTCGGAGGGCCCGCACTTTTGGCGACGACGAAATCCAAAAGAGACCTGCCGTTGGCTGGGCCTAGGGCCCACCCGTTGGCGAGGTCCCTAATAATAATAAAAAACATTCGAAAAACAATATACAATTTCGCCACCACGTCAGAGTGGCCGGGACCCCCTTCGGGGGCCCCGGCCACTCTGACAGGGTCATGAGAGTGTCCGAATGAGTGCGGGGCCTCCTGCGGAGGCCCCGCACTCATTCGGCGACGACGAATTCCAAAAGAGACCTGCCGTTGGCATGGGCCTAGGGCCCATGCCGTTGGCGAGGTCCCTAATTAAAGCTGCAAGCAGCATTGGTCGGGACCTCGAGACTGCCCGTCGGGGGGGTGGCTATGAACGGTTCAAAATATTTCCTTAAATATTTAAAAAAAAAAAAAAAAAAATTCATGACTTTTATTTTGAAAAAACTGCGTCAAAACCAGCTAATTACCTAGTGATTTGTGATCGCAGCAACTCCATTAGGCTACCTACCAAATTTCGGCTCAATCAGACAATTTTTGCTCGCATGCTAACAGGCATGCTAAGCCGCAAGCTAGCCAAGCTGCCTGAAAATGTCTGTTGGGTACTCCCCAGATGGCCCCGATCCTGAATCTGGTCTTACTTCAATTCTAGTGTAAAAGACACAGCACTTATGGCACAATAAAGGTTTTTCAAAAACATGCACCAACATGAATTTGAGGGCCTTAGGGCCTTGTCTCTCTGTCTGTGAGTGAGTGAGTGAGTGAGTGAGTGAGTGAGTGAGTGAGTGAGTGAGTGAGTGAGTGAGTGAGTGAGTGAGTGAGTGAGTGTCTGTCTTTCTGTCTGTCTGTCTGTGAGTGACTGAGTGGATCTGTCTGTCTGTCTGTCTGTCTGTGAGTGAGTGGATCTGTCCTTCTGTCTGTCTGTCTGTGAGTGACTGAGTGGATCTGTCTGTCTGTCTGTCTGTCGGTCTGTCTGTCTGTGAGTGAGTGGATCTGTCTGTCTATCTGTCTGTGAGTGAGTGAGTGTGACAGTGAGTGTCTGTCTGTCTGTCTGTCTGTCTGTGTGTGAGTGAGTGTGAGAGTGAGTCTCTGTCTGTCTGCCTGTCTGCCTGTTTGTGTGTCTGTCTGTCTGTGTGTGAGTGAGTGTGAGAGTGAGTGTCTGTCTGTCTGTCTGTCTGTCTGTCTGTGAGTGAGTGTGAGAGTGAGTGTCTGTCTTTCTCTCTGTCTGTCTGTCTGTCTGTCTGTGAGTGAGTGTGAGGATGAGTGTCTGTCTGTCTGTCTGTCTGTCTGTCTGTCTGTCTGTCTGTGAGTCAGTGTGAGTGTCTGTCTTTCTGTCTGTGAGTGAGTGTCTGTCTGTCTGTCTGTCTGTCTGTGAGTGAGTGAGTGTCTGTCTGTCTGTGAGTGAGTGTGAGAGTGAGTGTCTGTCTGTCTGTCTGTCTGTCTGTCTGTCTGTGAGTGAGTGAGTGTCTGTCTGTCTGTCTGTCTGTAGGTGTGAGTGTGTGTGTACACTGTTGGTGTGTATGTAAGGGCCCTATGTCTCTGAGTCTCTGTCTGTCTGTTTGTAAAAGTAGACATGAGACATGGATTAAATTGACACATCATACATCAGTCATCAAAAAAGTCCCAAAAACATAATACAAAGCAATTCAGCATTAACCATCATATTTTCTTGTGTGGAAATTAGGAGAGTAATGATTCTTACAGGCGGATTACGTCTCCCACGATACAAATCAATGCATCAGAGGCGGCGGGTGACCTGACCAAGATGGCGCCTGAATCACGTCTGGGAGCAGGAACCGGATGTGACGTCACACCGGCAGTGACGTGTCCTAGCTTGTTTACATCGGTTGTTTAATGCGGCGTGCGTCTCCTCCTGCACTCGTCTCAGTTTGAGTCGAACGTTTAACAGTTCAGAGTTTTGTTCCTGAAAGACGCGGACATCGGATCCAGGTGGGAGAAACTCTAGTCTGCGGCCGAGGGACTGAAACACTCCGGTGTCGCTGCTACATGCCGTGGAGGAGCAGGAGAGTGACGGAGCCAGGAGGTTCAGAACACTGTGGAGCGTGACGTCATAGCGGTAAGAAAGTGATGAACTGCATCAAGAAACGTGTGCTGTAATTATTAACAAGCCACCGCGAGCCGTCGTAAAGTCAGAAATACTGATTATGACCGGATTGTTTATCCAGGTGAGAGGATGATGAATGCACGTTTCACCTGTTTCACCTGTAGCTATAATATGATCATGAACATTTAAATTCATGCTTCGTACATGAAACATGAATGATGAAGCTGTGGCTCTCAACCAGAACAACTTCATTGTACTACAAAGAAGCAGATGTGTAAATACACAATACATCCAGCAGCTGAAACTTGGTGAGATTATATGCTATTATATACGGCACTGAACAGTTCAACACTACTACCTCAGACTATCTACCTCATACTGTGTACAATACATCAAACTCCATATTACTGTGCAATAACAGGTACCTTGTGCTCAACCGCACATACTTATTAGCCAAGGTACCTCAGGCAGCTACATTGGTATTTTACATAACTTATTATCGGTCGTTTCTTTTAACTGTTTACATTACTGCACTATGTCCTTGGGTGTGTGTGAGCGGGACTGTGTGAGAGCTGAATGTGTGTGTGAATGTTTAGGTTATTCTGTATATATGGTGCGTCTGCTGAGATGAATGAATGCTGAATGTGAGAATGGCTGCTGTGTTTATTGTGTGTCTACTGTGTGTTTTTAGCTACACCGTAATTTCGTTGTGCAATTTATTGTACAATGACAATAAAAGCTTCTAATCTAATCTAATTCTAATCTATTAATTCATGTGTGATATATTGATTGATGGATTCAACTTGTTGTCATTACAAATGTAACGAAATGCAGTTTAGCATCCAACCAGAATTGCCAGTAAGAGATATTACCTACACATACACACTGACATATATAAATAATCCATCAATAGGGAACAGTGTGTAGTTGCTGTTGCTAGAAATGATGTAGACATTATATGACATGAAGGTGTTTAACAGGTTTCAGGGTGAGACTTCAGTAAAGTGCTGCTCTGTGGAAGAAGCTGTCTGCTAGCCTGCTGGTTCTGGCAGGTGAGATGGTGAACCTCATGGCCCCCCATGGAGCGAGTCAAAAAGAACATTGTTGAAAGCCTCGGGGACCAGGATTTGTTTGATGATGTGAAAAGATGCTCTAAATGAACTTGTCCTCTCCTCTCTGCTTCAGCAGCTGGGTGCTGGACGTGTCCTCCTCTGGAGACGGCGCTTTGACAAAAGTTGCACTCGGCCGTTGAACTTTTCTCCTCCTGTAGCGTCAAATCATTCCACACGGCAGACATGAGTCTAGTGATGCTTCCAGTGGATGGAAGCATCACTAGTAAGAATGCTAAAGCACTGTAAACTCCTGGTGTCAAATGTATGTTGTTGCTACTAAAGCGGCCATGTCCTGTTTCTGATTGTCCTTCCAACAGTGGTGGAGCTCCAGCAGCCCAACCTACTGGTCCACTGGCACATCCAACCCACAGTGTTGTTCCTCCACCTTCCACTCAGGTAACCTGTGTTCTATGTGACCATCTGCAGCAGCTGGAACCATCAACTGAGTGCTATTCAAGATGGTGTTGACCAAGCTTTCAATGATGTCAGTCCCTGTTTGCTCTTCACTTCTCACAAGGACCATGTGTGCTTCATGTCTTTAACAAACCACATTTGAACAACGACCAAGCCATTTGAGATTGCAAACAACTTTCTGGTTTGTCCCATGACAATATTGCTTTTTGCTCCAAAGGCAGAATGTGTATCAAGAATTGTCAAAGCACTGCATTGACAGTAAACAGGTCCTGGTTCAAGTGTGTAAATCAGTGGATGGCTGTGTCACTAAATATATGAAACAGCAGGAAGTCATCAAGCTGACGCTGAATGATGAGTCTATTTTATTAGTCCCTGAAGACAAACACGGAGGATGTCACATGTATTTGTACATTATTATGATGGTGTTTGGGCTGAATGCTTCCAGATCATAGCAAACATTGATGTTAATGCTGAACACTTGACAGAGATGTCAATGTAGCAAACTGAGTGTCCAACATGAGAATAAAGTGATCTAGACTGTGTGTCTGTCTCTGACCTTTGTTCAAGCTTCAACACGTCACTCAAAATGTGTTTGTTGATGTTTGGTGCTGAGAAGAGGAGGCTGTGAGCACCTTTCACTGCTGTTCTGGCTCAACGGCACTTCACCGGTGACAAGAAACCAGCTTTATTCCAGGGGTGTCCACAGTGGGTCCTGCAGGCTTCAGGTCTCTTCCAGGAACAGCAGATGTGATTACAATGAGGGGCTGGCAATTTGGCCTGTTCACAAGCTTGGTGATGACATCACTACATTTAGGTTTGAGCTGGAGTGTCACTGAGTGTTATGATGGTGGTTTTCAGTTGAAATGGGAGTCTCTGTGGGAGCCAGGAAGCAGCGTTGGACGTGTATGACGCGAGGACACGGAACCACGAGGACAAGAGGATTTCCACCGGCTGAAGAGTGAAGAGGATGTGCTTCTCCACAAAAATCTGATTTATCAGGCGTGAAACAGTGGTTTTTACAAATGTTGCCTTTTTTTAATCAATTCCACAAATATAATTAAGATGAAACAAACTCAATACTGGTTGTGGGGCAGAAATTAATAGTTACTAAAATATAAATGAATAAAATAAGTAGTGTATATATATATATATAAAATAAAATGTTTACTTTGATAGACAGTGTAGGAAAGAGTGAGTCAATGAGACACAGTCTCTGCATATAAAGTGACTTCTTCCCACTAAAGCAGAACAAAACAAAAGTTTTAGTGATGAGCCGCTTGTACTGAGGCAGAGTGACGTCACCAGGCTGCGCATGCTAGCTGCGCACTGGCTGTGCTCCGGCGCTAGCCGTTAGCGTTAGCTTGAGGTCTTCCGGGACTAATATAACCTTGAACTTAATGTTAAACTCCAGAGGACGCCCAGCGTTTCATTCTACATCTCCAGGGTGAGTGGCTGTGCGCTGGTGATGTTTGTAGACGCTCCGAGACCGGCTTTTTTATCGTAGCATTGCACTTGTTGTGTTAGCAACGAACGCTAACATCGCCCATCTGATGACTGACAGTTGTCCTGGCCAATCACATTTCCAAGCCCGCGCAAATTCTCCGCGTCTTATTGGTCAATGTCAGCGTTCGTCAGAACTATAAATCGAGACACCGCCCCACCATCGTCCTCTTTTCTCATATTACGTGAGCTAGAGAGCCGTGCTTTTTTTCCATAGGTAGAAGATTTTATATTTTCCACTTTTTTGGATTTGAGGACCGGAGGACGTCGTTGGATTCGTGTTTTTTCTTCATCCAGAGTTTTTCATCGAGTGTATTTTCACCCTTTTGAGCAAACTTGGAGAGCGGAGGTGAGTCCTTCTAGAACATTCTGTGTGTTGAAATTTTGAAGATGTGGAAAAAGTCCCTGTTTTCCAAGTGAACTTTATTTAAAGTGGTTCCTGATATTGGGGGAAGTTTTCTATGTGCTCTGAGTGATGTGAAAAGTTAAAATTGTGTTGTTTTATGACTTGTGTGTAGCAGTTAGCTGCTAGGCCGCAGCCTCAATCAGGTGTATTATGTGAAGCTGGCCCCCACCCCTCCTGAGAATATGTGAAATTACTCTCAAATGTTTGTACTGGAGCAATTATCGTTTTGCTGCTTTGGTTTTGGCATTATGAAGTTCAGTGGGCCTCTGAGTGATGTGAAAAGTTATAATTGTGACGCCCGAGGCCTCACAATTATAGGCCTAAGACCTGAGGCCCAGCGCCCATGAACTTAACAATGCAATGACGCAGTGTTTCAGTGGGCCAGGCCTCGGGCCTTGTCGTTTTGCTGACTTGGTTTTTAACATATTTGGTGAATAATGTGTGTAAAATAATGTGTGTAAAAGGCCCTCTTGAGGCGCTGGCGCCACGCCCTAGGCCTGAGGAGGGCCTCACTGAAACACTGCGTCATTGCATTGTGAAGTTCATATAAGTCGTCCAAACTGAACAGAAATTGGTTCTCGTCATTGGTTCTGCATTAGTACGGCTTTTTCCTGAAATCATTATCGTTTTGCCGCCTTGGTTTTTAACATATTTGGTGAAAAATGTGCGTAAAAGGCCTGAGAAATGCCGAGTCATTGTGATGTTCATATAGTCCTGTGTCGAAACTGAACGCACACAGAGACAGGCGCGCACACACACAGAGACAGGCGCGCACACACACAGAGACAGGCGCGCACACACACAGAGACAGGCGCGCGCGCACACAGAGACCCACACACTGAAGCACGCACGCACACAGAGACGCACGCACACAGAGACGCACGCACACTGAAGCACGCACACACAGAGACCCACACACTCAAGCACACACAGAGAGACACACTGACGCACACTGAAGCACACACAGAGAGACACACTGACGCACACTGAAGCACACACAGAGAGACACACTGACGCACACTGAAGCACACACAGAGAGACACACAGAGAGACCCGCACACTGAAGCACACACAGAGAGACCCGCACACTGAAGCACACACAGAGAGACCCGCACACTGAAGCACACACAGAGAGACCCGCACACTGAAGCACACTGAAGCACACACAGAGAGACACACTGACGCACACTGAAGCACACACAGAGAGACACACTGACGCACACTGAAGCACACACAGAGAGACACACACTGAAGCACACACAGAGAGACACACTGACGCACACTGAAGCACACAGAGACCCACACACACAGAGAGACACACTGACGCACACTGAAGCACACAGAGACCCACACACACAGAGAGACACACTGACGCACACTGAAGCACACAGAGACCCACACACAGACGCACACTGAAGCACACACAGAGAGACACACAGAGACCCGCACACTGAAGCACACACAGAGACCCACACACAGAAGCACACACAGAGACCCACACACAGACGCACACTGAAGCACACACAGAGACCCACACACAGACGCACACTGAAGCACACAGACGCACACACACTGAAGCACACACAGAGAGACACACAGACGCACACTGAAGCACACAGACGCACACACACTGAAGCACACACTGACGCACACTGAAGCACACACAGAGACACACAGAGACCCACACACAGAAGCACACACAGAGACCCACACTGAAGCACACAGAGAGACACACTGAAGCACACACAGAGAGACACACTGAAGCACACACAGAGAGACACACTGAAGCACACACAGAGAGACACACTGAAGCACACACAGAGACACACTGAAGCACACACAGAGAGACACACAGACCCACACTGAAGCACACACAGAGACCCACACACAGAAGCACACACAGAGACCCACACACTGAAGCACACACACTGAAGCACACAGACGCACACACACTGAAGCACACACACAGACGCACACTGAAGCACACACACAGACGCACACTGAAGCACACACACAGACGCACACTGAAGCACACACAGAAGCACACACAGAGACCCGCACACACACAGACGCACACTGAAGCACACAGAGAGACACACTGAATTTGACATAACCAGGAGCCGTAAAGTGAAAACAGCTTCATAGATGCTGCAGTGAGTGATGCGTTCAGGTGCTGGTTAACATGTCTTCAGCCTGCTGTGTGATCATTTCCAGAGCTGAGGGGCTCCTCCAGTGGCCACAGTGTTGATTTTGGTGCCATACAGCATGTTTTGATGGCTTCTTAGAGTGTGTGCTCATGTTGTCCTCCTCTGAACTGCTCCATGTTAAATGTTGTGCACTCTCCTATTGGACTGACATGTGACTCAGAGCAGCACCATGACGTCATTAGCAGTCACAATGGTGGGACTTTAAACCCTGGTTTAAAAACACTGTGTGGTTTCAAATGCAGGAGTTTTGACATGTGTATCAGTACTAATATATGTTGTAACGGTGTAGAGACGTTCATGCCCATAACATAAGAGCAACTTCCCACATTAACAAGCTGCAGAGCTCCTACAGTAGCAACATTTAACAAACAACAACAAATGCTGAAACGTCATCCGTGGACGACTTGTCCTCAATCATGTGTGTCTCCCTGTCTGTGTGTTGTCAGAGGTCATGACCTTGCTCTCTAAGCCAGCAGACATTCAATTAGGATGCTGCTTTGTTGTGTGGAGAAGAAAATAGTCTGCTTGTGCTCATGTGTGTGTAGCTGGAGATGTTTAGAGAGGCTCTGTGACTGTAACACACACACACACACACACACACATACAGCCACACACATACAGCATCACATAAACAGACACACACTCCCACACACAGCCACTCACACAGACGCATATACACCCACACCCACACACACACACACTCCCTCACACAGACACACACAGCCACACACACACACACACAGACACACACACACACACACACACACATAGACAGACAGACACACACCCACCAACCCCCCCCCACACACACACACACACACACACACACCCACACACACACATACAGCCATACACATACAGCATCACATAAACAGACACACACTCCCACACACACGCACACTCCCACACACATATAGCCCCACACACACACACACCCACCCCCCCCCCCCCCACACACACACAGTTGTTTTCCAGCAGCTCCAGCCTCTAAGTGTGTAAATGGATGCGGTTTGTAAGTATGATGGAATCAGTCACTCGTCTGTCTCTCTGCTTTGAGGATGTTGAACTAAAGTGTTTTGTTGTTGAATTGAATTCCAGATGCCCCGTAAGAAGACCCACCGTCTGGCTCGGGCCCTGAAGGAGAGGGCGGAGAAGGCGGAGTGGAGGGCCGAGCCGGCCGTCCCGGAGTTCCTGCCTCGTACGTATAAGACGTTTTCAATGTTGAGCCCACGTACATCTTCACATATGTAAAGTGCACGTCTTGTTTACACCGCTTTGAACCTGTGTCTCGACAGGCCGTGGCACGGGGCTCCGGCATCGCGTGCGGAAGTGGCCGGTGTCGGAGCTTACCAAGAAGTCCCGACGCTTGGTCACTCCTCCCCGGGACCCGGAGAAGAAGGTAGGAGTTGGTCTTGCCTCGTGTGTCTCTTGCCTTGCCAGCTGTAAGGAGCCGTGGCTGAAAAAACCTTGTCCCCTGTTCCCCAGACCGTGTTCGTCATCGGGGACTCTCACCTGAGGGGCGTGGTGGACGGCTTCGTGGCCATTCCGGAGGGGCAGGTTAGTTTTGCTTTCCTGTCTGTTCCAGGTGCCGCGGCCAGCCAGCTGAGGACGGAGGTGCAGCACACGGTCCTCCCCTGGACCCCGGACGCCGTGTGTCTGCTGGCCCCCAGCAACAACCTGACGGCCAGCAGGACCATCGGTGAGGCGGCGGTGGACTTCGCGGACCTCCTGGCTACGGTCTGCAGCCGCTGGCCCAAGGTGTGTTGATTTATTTCTTGTTGTTGTTGTGTGAAGGCTTCTGAGAGGAGAAAGCTTGAATGACGTTAATAACACTTGAATGTTGTTGTGTTTCCCCCCCGAGGTTTTCGTGCTCGAATTCCCTGGGCGCTTGAACGTGGAGCCTGTGGTGCAGCGGCTGCTGGTCCAGGAGTACCACCGCGTCGCAGCGCGCATGGGTAAGTTGATGGTTGCATCTTTACTGGTCTCGCCATTCCATGATCTTATTTTGAAATTTTTTTTTTTTTTTTTTTTTTATTTACTTTTTTTTTTTTTTATTATTATTTTTTTTTATGTGTGTCACTGTATGGGTAAGATTAAATTCCTGACGCGTGTTTGTTTTTCTCTGTTTGTCCGTCAGGGGTGCCCTTCGTGTCTGTGGCGCAGGACCTCCCACTGAGTCGGTTGGAGCTGTGGTGCCACGACGGTGTAAGTACAGCACATTTTGTTGTGGGTGGAGTTTGTTTTCTGTCACGTGTGACACGCACGTGCGGTGAAGTTTCTGACGTGTCTTCACTGGTTTCCTAGATCCACCTGAGCGACTCCGACGGGATGCCGGTCCTGGTGCAGCTGCTGTGGGACGCTAGCGTCCAGCAGCTGGCACCTCCGCCCGAGCGCCCGGTGTCTCCCCGGACACCGCCGCGTGCTCGGGTGGCTCCCAGGGTGGTGGTGACGGGAACGGTCCCCGTGCCCCGTCGCACCAACCCTTGGGAGTGGACGACGGTTGGACATGGGCGAATGGTAATGTGTTTTTCTCAGTCGTCCTGTGATTGGAGGTTTATGACCTTTTCTTGGGACCAAAAACCAACTCAGTCTTGTCTTGTGTTTTTCAAAGGCTGGATCATCTGTGCTCCGACGGCCTGCCCTCCCGTCCAACCCGGTGTGGTTCAGCGGGGCCATGGAGAAGGTCTCACCTTCTTCTGGTTCCGACGGCCCTGCTGGGCCACCAGCTGGCCAGGTGAGACACCACACACTCGTACGCACTGTGGACGACCACACGTGAAGACCGCCGTTCACCAAACACTGTTTTTTCTCTCTCCAGAGCCCCCGCCGGGTGCGTCGGCCCAAAGCCGTTCCACGGAGGAAGCGGCAGGTTGGTATTTACACACCTGATTGACGTGCGCTTTATTGACGTGGAGGGAGTCGGACTGAGGAAATTAATAAGTGAGAGATGTTTTGTTCTTTGTAGGCACCGGCAACACCGTCGCCTGTCCGGAAGACCGTGGCTGCTTCTCCGTCCGGCCCAGCAGTGAAGCAGGTCAGTCCACGTTTTGATACGCCGTGTGGCTCAGCTAGCACACGTTGGCACGTTAGCCCACAGTGCAGTTTGTTTGCAGAGCACCCGAATAACCTTTGCTCATTTTCTCTCGTCTCATCTTTGTGTCAGGGGGAGGCGTCGGCGCAGGAGTCCCGGGAGGAGGTGGTGCCGGAGGTGGTGGAGGACGTTCCCGCTGCGTGCCCCGCCGTGCCGACCGAGTCCACCATCCGGAAGGGAACCCGGACTCCAGCTAAAGCTAAGTCTCCTTTTCTCCCTCCTGTTTCTCGTGGTACACTGTCAGGCCAGTCAGTTGTTGAGGTTGGTGTGGTGAGGTTGGAGTCGCCCTCTGCTGCAGTGGCAGTAGTGACCGACCCTCAGACAGGGACTAGACTGACAAAGGTCGTGCAGGGATCTTTTAGCCAGTCAAACGGTGGTTTTGATCGCAGCGTGCAGTGCATGGCCATAGCTGCAGCCAGCTTGGCCAGACACACAGTCCAGAGTGTGTTTTCATGGGAGAGGCGTGATCTGGATCGCACTGTCATCTTAGGCGACAGGCTGTATTCAGATCTAAAGCACAAGAAGATGATTACAGACCCTACAGGATTTCTTTACGTGTCCCAATTGCCCGAGGTGGTTACGGTAGGCGAGCAGGTGTTTGGTTTAACTCGTGGTGAGGAGGTGTCGGGTACGATAGGCGTGAACGAAGGACCCTCAATCGACGCCAGGGTGACCTTCAGTCTGCTAAACGGACTGAAGAAGATCTTCAGTGAGCACAACCTGTGTCTCCTGACGATGTGTACTAACACTTCTGCCATCATCTGTGAGGATGGACGGTTCGCCGTGGTGGACAGTCACTCACGGAGCAACCTTGGTTTGCCACTCGAGAACGGTACCAGCGTGGTTCTGCAGTTTGCTTGTCTTGACAACCTGCACCGCTACATCCTTGGTTTGGCCGAGTGCTTTGATTTACCGGAGAAGTTGTTTGAGCTGGCTGGCATCGTCATCAGTGGGGGTGGCGGTCCAGCGCCCCCTGGTGTTTCTGTGGAGAGTCACGTCACTGAGATGAGTTCTCCTCCACCACCAGGGGGCAGGACATGGGCTGAGGTTTGTGCTGCTCGTCCAGCGCCGCCTGGTGTTTGTGTGGAGAGTCACGTCGCTGTGATGAGTTCTCCTCCACCACCAGGGGGCAGGACACTGGCTGAGGTTTGTGCTGCCAGTCCAGCCCTGTCGGCTGTTTCTGTGCAGACATTCTCCAGCGAGCTCAGTAGTGGTTCCACTGCAGAATCGGTTGTTGATGGCACGAAGAGAAAGGTTTCTTTTGGCACTCGCAGGTCAAAGAAATCTAGGCGTTACGACGTTAGCGAGGTCGACTCGGACGTAGAGTTTATTAGCTCGGTGAGGAATGAGGAGCTGGTCTTCCGTCCTCTAGATGTGGAGGTGTGTAGGGCTTTGTGTTCGCGTTTGAAGTTAGACTATGTGAAGGTCGGTGGTCCCCTGTCCACACGGGTTGGTTCGCTAGGTGCTCCGTGTAGGAAAGAGAAGGTAGTGGCTGATGGGAACTGCTTCTTCCGAGCCATCGCTCAGGCTGTGAGTGGTTCCCAGAAGCAGCATCGCAGCATTAGGCTCACTGTGTGTAAGGCGTTAGAGAAGGAGGCCAGGAGGTACCACAGTCTTTTGAGGAGCCAGTATTCTTCAGTCTCTGAATACGTCCAGCAGTCCAGGATGAGATCCGTGGGCACTTGGGCCACAGAGATGGAGATTCAGGGAGCAGCAGATTGGTTGGGAGTGGATATTTTTACTTTTATGGATGGTCGGTGGATAAAGTACAGCTGCGCTAGTCAGGGTTTGTCAGGACAGGCCATCTACTTAGAGAATAGTCAGGGCAGACATTTTGAAAATGTTGTGTGTGTTTCTGAGCCTGGTCTGCGCTGCTGTTACGGTTACTGTAAAGTTAGAGAAGTGACAGGTTACAACTTGAGGTGTAGCGTGAGAGAGGAGCTGAGTTTAGATGTGGGGGAATCTGAGGATGAGAGTGTAGGATCAGATGAGGGTGTAGAGGTTCACGATGAGGCTTTAGCATCTCAGAGTGAAGGCAGTTATTGTAAAAATGCATCACTCAGAGTTGGGGTCAGTAGATACCAAGAAAATGTCAAGTATAGAAAGAAGATTAAAGAGCGACGTTTAATTATGTATAAACAAAACATGCATTACAGACAGAGTGTGAAAGAAAGGAGTTTAACTAGGTATAGACAAAGCATGCAGCATAGAGAGAATGTATTTAAAAGGAGAGAAATTGTTAAACATAAGTATCATTGCAGTTTAGAATACAAGCAGAGAGTTAAAGACATACGCAGAAAAAAGTATGCTGACAGTGTAGACTACAGGCAGAGTGTTAAAGACCTGAGCAGAAAAAAATATGCTGACAGTGTAGACCATAGGGAGACAGTTAAAGACCTGAGCAGAAAAAAGTATGCTGACAGTGTAGACTATAGGCAGAGGGTTAAAGACTTCAGCAGAAAAAAATATTATGAAAGTGCTGATCATAGGCAGACAGTTAAAGACAGGAGCATAAAAAAATATCAGGACAGTGCAGACCATAGACGGAGGGTTAAAGAAATTGGCCTAAAAAAATACCACAGCAGTGCAGACCAGAGGCAGAAGGTGAAGAGTCATGTACGGTTGACCAGGAAGCAGAAGCAGGAGAGGTCACAGGACTTTAGTTTCGTCATGACTCAGTTTTTAGAGAAGGTTCGAGATGGACCAGAGTTTGTTTGTTGTGTTTGTCAGAGATTATTGTTTAAGTACCAGGTGCTGAGTTGTGACAGGCAGGCTTATCGTAGTGAGGCGTCGGCTCGTGTAGCAGGACGGTGCATCAGTGACGACTATTTACACACCTGTAATGAGGAGTGTGCTGTGCCGTGCCGGCTGGTGCCCTCTAGAGGCCAGCTGTGGATCTGCTACACTTGCCATGGTAAGGTTAGTAAAGGTGAGATGCCAGCTGAATGCTGGATCAATAACCTGAAGTTAGATCCCATTCCTGCAGAACTGGGATGTTTAAACAGCATAGAGCAGCACCTGGTAGCTTTACATATCCCCTTCATGAAGGTTTTGGCTTTGCCTAAGGGGGGTCAGAACGGGGTGCATGGGCCGGTCACCTGTGTACCAGCCAACATTGTTCAGACCAGTAATGTATTACCCAGGTCCAGTATGGAAGGTTCTTTGCTGCAGGTTAAGTTAAAGCGTAAGTTAACTTACAAAGGTCATTATGAGTACCAGTTTGTAGACGCATTACGTGTGAGACAGGCGCTAGCTTATCTAAAGAGGACCAACAGCTACTATAGAGACATAGAGTTTAATGAAGAGTGGGTCAATGAGTTTTGTAGGCAGCAGGAAGAGGAAGAGGCCAGGTTAGGTGGTGAGGAAGAGGAGGGTGAAGTTGAGGAAGAGGTGACCCACCAGGAGGATGATGAGGTAAAGGACGAGGAAGAAGCTGTAGAGGTAGAACCAGCAGACGTGGTCCAAGATGAAATGTTACATGACAGACAGCAGCACTGCATGTTCCAGGACACTTGTCTCATGCCTGTTGACATTGGTCAGGAAGCTTTAGACCAGTATTTTGAGGACATAGTCAACATTGCGCCTGCAGAGGGCAACAGTCCAGTTAAGTTGCTCTCTGACAAGACAAACGAGGCTAAATGTTTCCCCGTCTTGTTCCCGTCAGGTACTAAGACCTTCCATGACTTGCGGTTGAATCATTTGACGTTGTCTAGATATTTAAATAACAGGATCATGAATGCCGACGGTCGTTTTGCGCGTAACGTAGAGTATATATTTTTTGCTCAGTACATGTCCGAGTTAGAGCAGGTGGTTTCTAGTATTTCCGTGGCGTTGCGTAAGGGTAAAGGAGGTCAGACGTCTAGGAGGATTAATCAGAGCATGCTGATGAACGAGGAGGCTCTGAAGAGGCTTCTAGAGTTCGACGACGGTTACAGGTTTTTGCGACCTATTAGAGGTACTCCGGCGTTTTGGCAGGGCGCTCAGAGAGACATCATGGCTGCTCTCCGTCAGTTAGGGATTCCTACTTGGTTTGTTTCATTTTCGTCTGCGGACATGCGGTGGACTAACCTCCTGACCAGCATCCTTAGACAGGAGGGCAGGTCGCAGACGGCGGAGGATTTAGAGTGGGCGGAGAGGTGCGAGTTGTTGCGTCGTCATCCAGTTACAGCAGCCAGGATGTTTGATTACAGGTGGCATTGTTTTCTGAAAGAGGTTCTTATGGCTCCTTGTCAACCAATTGGCAAAATCGTTGACTACTTCTATCGCGTTGAGTTCCAGCAGCGCGGCTCTCCTCATGTTCACTGTTTGTTTTGGATCGAGGGCGCTCCCCAAATTAGTAAGAACACAGATGAGGAGGTGGTGCAGTTCATCGACAGATACGTGTCGTGTGAGCTGCCCACAGACGATGACCAGTTATTGGACATTGTGTCATCGGTGCAAACGCATTCTAAACGACACTCTAAGACGTGTAGGAAGAACAAAACCACGTGTCGTTTCAATTTCCCCAAACCCGTGACTGCTAGAACGTTCATTTGCAGGAAAAAGGAATGCAAATGTGACAAAAACCAGTCAAAGGAGGCCGAGAAGGATCCTGATTCAGAAGACAAGCCAGTGTGTAAATGTTTTGAGGACCAGAGCGGCATGCCAAAAGAAGTAGCTCAGAGGGTTCTGGAAGGGATCAAGTGTGCAGTTAGAGCGGCAGCAGAAGGTGAGGTCCACTTTGCTAGCACTGAGGAGTTTTTTCAGAGTCTGGACATCAACCAGGACGTTATGGAGATGGCCTACAGGAGGGTAGAGAAGAAGACCACCGTGGTGTATAGGAGAGGACTTGAAGAGGTCTGGGTCAATCAGCACAGTAAGCAGTTGTTGAAGTGCTGGAACGCCAACATGGACCTTAGCTATATCACCGACGCCTACGCCGTAGTCATATATATTATATCGTACATTACGAAAGCAGAGAGAGAGATTGGCCTTTTATTGAGCAATGCACAAAAAGAAGCAACCAAACAAGGGAATCTCTCTGCTAGAGAAGCTCTGAAGAAGCTGGGCAGTGTATATTTACACAACAGGGACGTTTGTGCGCAGGAGGCGGTGTATAGGCTAACGAACATGCATCTGAAGGAGTGTTCCAGGAAGGTGGTTTTCATCCCCACCGGCTCCAACATAGTGAAGATGAGTTTACCCCTCAGCGTGTTAAAACAGAGGGCGGCGTCACATGAGCTGAGGACGGAAGACATGTGGATGACCAGTCTAGTGGACAAGTTCAAGTGCAGGCCTGGCGGGGACGTCTTTGAGGACATGTGTATAGCCACGTTTGCGTCGGAGTATCGTGTTCTCTCCAAGAACGAAAAGTCTGAGAAGAGAATCCCCTTGAGGAACGATTTGGGCTTCATCTTGAGGAGAACGCGATCTCAGTTTGCCGTCGTCCGTTACATGAGGTTCAACTTAGAGAAGCAGGAGGAGGCTCATTTCCAGAGTTTGTTGCAGCTCTTCCTTCCTTATAGAACTGACTCAGAGCTCAAACCTGAAGGCTTTGAGCTCTTTGCTCAGTTCTATAACAACGGACAGGTGACGTTCCACGATGGTTCCGTCCATTCGGTGAAGTCGGTGGTAGACCAGAACAGGGCCAGGTTCGAGGTGGACTGTGCTGAGCTAGAGGAGGCTCAGGAGATAGCTGAGCAGCTCCAGGGGGGCGAGGAGGACGCTTGGGGTGCACTCTGTCCTGAACAGGAGGTAGAACGCCGTGAATGTCTAGAAGAGGGACGGCAGCAGCAGGGAGGAGAGATCCCGGATGAGCAGCTACTGGACGTGCAGGAGAACGTTCCAGATTTAGTTGTTGGAGCTAAACAGGTCGCACAGTTAGAGAAGAACCGGTGCATCTTGTCTCGGAGCGAGGGTTTGTCTCTGGTTAGGTCTTTGAACGAGACACAGATGGCCGTGTTCTACCAGGTTAGGCAGTGGTGTTTGGAAAAGGTGATGGGGAAGAACCCCAAGCCTTTGCATGTGTTTGTGACGGGTGGTGCTGGCACGGGGAAGTCTCATTTGATCAGGGCTATTCAGTACGAAGCAGGGAGACTATTGTCCACACTTTGTCCTCAACCAGACGGGATTTCTGTTTTGTTAGCCGCGCCTACGGGCATCGCTGCTTACAATTTAAATGCAGCCACAATCCACCACACGCTGAGTATTGGCAAACACTCTGGCTTACCTTACGTTCCTTTAGGCGAAGATAAAGTAAACTCTCTGAGAGCCAAATTTAGTCACGTCCAAATCCTCATCATTGACGAGATCAGTATGGTTGATCACAATCTGTTGGCGTACGTCCACGGTCGTTTGAGGCAGTTGAAGCAGACGGGAGACTTTTCCCCGTTTGGTAACGTCAGCATCATCGCGGTCGGGGACTTCTACCAGCTGCCTCCCGTTAAAGGGAAGCCGCTGTATCGCAGTCAGGTAGGTGTGGACCTGTGGGTGAACTTCAGTGTGGTGCAGCTGCACACCGTGGTTAGGCAGAAGGATGGCGTGTTTGCAGGCCTGCTGAACAGGTTGAGAGTGCGCTCCAAGGACACCCCCATGTTAGACAGTGACGTTGAACTGTTGAAGTCGCGCGAGACCGGCGAGGAGAGCTCTGCCTTGCACATTTTCCCCACCAACGCACAAGTCAGTGAGCACAATCTGAAGCAGCTGTTTGAGGTTTGTCCTGACTTCATCACCATAGAGGGCCCAGGGACTACATGAACAATAGTAGGACCGGCAAGTTGGAGCTGATTGCAGGGCATCACAGTCGCGCGTCGGACACGTCCTTACAGGAGAGTCTGTGTTTGGCGAAGAACGCGCGCGTCATGTTGTGCAAGAACGTGGACGTGGAGGATGGCCCTGGTCAATGGAGCGTGTGGCACGGTCACTCATATTGAGTTGAGAGAGAACGCAAAGTTTCTCTCACAGTTTTTGTCAGATTGACGAGGAGAGAATTGGCTTGGCGAGGAGGAAACAACGTGCACACGCGTCAGTAGAATGCCCACATTCTACTGCCATTGAGCCGCAGGAGGAGAAGGCCACCAAGCGTGGAGGTTTGCGCCGTCAGTTCCCTCTCAAGCTGGCCTGGGCCTGTACGGTGCATAAGGTGCAGGGGTTGACGGTGGACCGGGCCGTGGTTTGTTTAAAGAGGGTGTTTGCACCCGGGCAGGCGTACGTGGCGCTGAGTCGCGTCAGGACTTTGTCTGGACTGATCATCCAAGGTTTTAAAGAGAAGGTCATCTACTGCAAAGACGCCATCAAGGAGGCCGTGGACAGCATGCCTCCATTTTTGATTGAGCAGCCAAAGCCTTCATCAAGTACACACAGTTTCTCCCTGTACTTGATGAACGTTCAAAATTTAAGCCGCCACCTGGTGGACTTGGCGTCTTGCACGCGGCATTTCCAGCCTACCTGTATTGCCGTCACAGAAACGTGGCTCACCGCACAGTCGTCATCAGACGCCGTCCAGATTGACGGCTACGTTTTCCACAGCCCGCCCTCGAGCCTTGTGTTACAGTAGCAGCAACCCCAAATTGTTAGAGCTACAGCATCTAGAACATGGTGGAGTGGGCTTATACACTGTAGGCCATTTGGACTGTGACATTGTGCAGGTACCCGATTGTAATCTGGAGTGTTTGGTGTGCCTGTGTAACAACTGAACGTAGTGATAGCCGTCATTTATCGCCCACCATGTTATCCAAAGTCTTTATTGTTTCAAAACCTGGGCAGGTTACTGGATCGGCTGGACGTCCTCAGTAACACAATTATAATGGTGGGAGATTTTAACGAAAACATCTTAAAGAGCACTTCAATCACCAAATTCATGGGAAGCAAAGGATTTGAGCAGCATGTGACACAAGAGACGACAGAGAAGGGAACTCTGATCGACCACGTTTATGTGAAAAGCAGGCGCTTTGATGTGGACTGTGCAGTGATTCCCACGTACTTCAGCGACCATGAAGGAATTCTGTGTACTTTGACTGAGAGAGATGATCAGGACCAGGACGGAGGCTTTGCTGGTGGTGAGGTGGACTTTGACATGGAGGCCTTGTTTGAGGAGGACTTGGATGGACAGTAGTCAGGAGACACATGTTGTTATTATGATCATTATTGTTGTTGTGGTTGTGTTCCTCTTGCGGCTGTTGCAGCTGGAGGACCAAACGTGGTGCTGGCCAGGAGGCTGGAGGGGTTTTGGCGTGGTTGTGCCGGACGTCCTGTTTTCGTCTTTTCTTTCCTCTGGGGTGTAGTTGGGATTCTCTTGTGTTTCTTAGCCCGGTGTCGGTACTGGTTCGGCGGCCCTGTACAGGGTTGGGCCGTTGCCACACCCTTTTGTTTATTTGGCCGGACAGTCACGCCCATGTGGAGCTGAAACTGTGTCTCCTGTGAAAGAAGCAGTAATGATGATCATGATAGAATCTCTCCTGAACTGTGTTCCCTCCTCTTGGTGGTCGTACCAGCAGACAAACAAGTCCCCTGTACACAGTGGATTGTTTGTGTGAGTCAAAC